>NC_091470.1:212173206-212473206 GCF_036971445.1 Narcine bancroftii
GCACTCCACGCAGATCTGGCAAAACCTGGTAATTTCCCTGATGTCTTCCATGGAGTAGGGCAGATTGCACGCCTTGACAAAATGAGCCATGCGGGTAACCCCTGGATGGCAGAGCTCATTATGGAGACACCGCAGTTGGCCGGTGTGTACAGAGGCAGAGCTTCCTCTGGATAAGGCGTCTCGAGAGTCATTAAGGGCTCTTGGCTGATGGGCAATGTCATAATTGTAGGTGGAGAGCTCGATCCTCCACCTAGCAATCTTGTTATTCTTGATTTTTCCCCTCTTGACATTATTAAACATGAATGTGACAAAGCGCAGGTCAGTGAAGAGCGTAAATCTTCTACCAGCCAGGTAGTTTCTCCAGTGCCTCATGGCTTCTACAATGGCTTCACCCTCCTTTTCCACCAATAGGTTCCGGAGCTCATGACCTTGTAATGACCGAGAGAAAAATGCAACCGGCCTGCCCACCTGGATGAACGTAGTGTCCAGGACTACATCTGGAGAGTCGCTTTCCACTTGGAAAGATAAATTCTCATCCACTATGTGCATGATGGCTTTCGCAATGTGGTTCCAGAGGTTTTCTTTGGCTTGGCTTCGCGGACGAAGATTTATGGAGGGGTAATGTCCACGTCAGCTGCAGGCTCGTTTGTGGCTGACAAGTCCGATGCGGGACAGGCAGACACGGTTGCAGGGGAAAATTTGTTGGTTGGGGTTGGGTGTTGGGTTTTTCTCCTTTGTCTTTTGTCAGTGAGGTGGGCTCTGCGGTCTTCTTCAAAGGAGGTTGCTGCCCGCCGAACTGTGAGGCGCCAAGATGCACGGTTTGAGGCGATATCAGCCCACTGGCGGTGGTCAATGTGGCAGGCACCAAGAGATTTCTTTAGGCAGTCCTTGTACCTCTTCTTTGGTGCACCTCTGACACGATGGCCAGTGGAGAGCTCGCTATATAACACGATCATGGGAAGGCGATGGTCCTCCATTCTGGAGATGTGACCTACCCAGCGCAGTTGGATCTTCAACAGCATGGATTCGATGCTGTCGGCCTCTGCCATCTCGAGTACTTCGATGTTAGGGATGAAGTCGCTCCAATGAATGTTGAGGATGGAGCGGAGACAACGCTGGTGGAAGCGTTCTAGGAGCCATAGGTGATGCCGGTAGAGGACCCATGATTCGGAGCCGAACAGGAGTGTGGGTATGACAACGGCTCTGTATACGCTTACCTTTGTGAGGTTTTTCAGTTGGTTGTTTTTCCAGACTCTTTTGTGTTGTCTTCCAAAGGCGCTATTTGCCTTGGCGAGTCTGTTGTCTATCTCGTTGTCGATCCTTGCATCTGATGAAATGGTGCAGCCGAGATAGGTAAACTGGTTGACTGTTTTGAGTTTTGTGTGCCCGATGGAGATGTGGGGGGTGGGGGGGGTGCTGGTAGTCATGGTGGGGAGCTGGCTGATGGAGGACCTCAGTTTTCTTCAGGCTGACTTCCAGGCCAAACATTTTGGCAGTTTCCGCAAAACAGGACGTCAAGCGCTGAAGAGCTGGCTCTGAATGGGCAACTAAAGCGGCATTGTCTGCAAAGAGTAGTTCACGGACAAGTTGCTCTTGTGCCTTGGTGTGAGCTTGCAGGCGCCTCAGATTGAAGAGACTGTAGTTCAAAGTCATTTGGGCTTCAGCCAAGAGGGGAAAATTAGTGGCTTTTAAGAGAGGTGAACCTTATCAGTATATTGAGGGATCCACTGGGCTTAATATGAGAAAAATTCCAGGCATCTCCTCAAAGCTTTTGTGGTCCTGAGAATGAGGGGGCGCATCCTATCGGGGTCAGGGCCAATGATGCCATTCTCTACCATATAGCCAAGAATAGCCAGATGTTTAGTCATGAACACGCACTTGTTAGAGTTATAAGTGAGATTCAGGGCTTTCACCGCGTTGAGAACGCTCTGGAGGTTGGTGTTATGGTCTTCCAAGGTGTGGCCACAGATGGTGATGTCAGGGAAGGTAGCCTTCAACCCATACTCATCCACTATTCTGTCCATCTGCCTCTGGAAGATAGAAACCCCATTAGTGATACTGAAAGGGACCCTCCGGAATTGATAGAGATGACTGTTAGCCTCAGATGCCATATATGGATGGTCCTTGGAATGGATTGACAGCTGATGATAGGCAGTTTTCAGGTTGATGGTCGAATAGACCTGATACTGCACAATATCATCATGTCCAAAATTTGAGGGAGGGGTATGTGTCCAGGAGTGTGTACCGATTAATTGTTTGGCTATAGTCAATTACTAGCCTGGACTTGTTTTCCCCTTTTAACCACTACCACTTGTGTTCTCCACGGGCTGGTGCTAGGTTCAACGATACCTTCATCCAGCAGACATTGTGTCTCTGACTTCATGAAATCTTGGTCTGCTGTGCTCTATCTCCTGCTCTTGGTAGCAATAGGTTTGCAGTCTGAGGACAGATTTGGGAAGAAAGGTGAAGGATCGATATCCAGTGTGGAGAGGCTGCATGTGGGTTCTGATTTTAGGGGCCCTCCATTCTGAACCATTACAGGGGGGGAGGGGACCAGAATACTCCAAGGTCATGCTTTTAGGTGACACAGGAAGTCCAAACCCAACAACACCTGAGCACATAATTCATCAAGAATATACAGCAAAATTTATAGAAATACCCCCCCTTCAAATTACAGATGTACTATACAATGTTATTAAACACATGTAGAATTCGAATGAGTCGCAAGAAATATGCGGTAATTAGAAGGATACATCTTCAAGTTGTACTTTTGCACAGTCCGTGAGTCTATGAAGCTTTCAATAGAGCTCATGTCGATTAAGCATTTAGTGGAATGTCCGTTTCCCTTCACCATCACTATCGAGTTGATGAGCTGGTGAGGTCTGTCCTAATCCAGGACCATCGAGGCATGGTCCCCGGAGGTTCCATGCTCCTTACTTGAGTGGCCCCCACCACCCTGGGTTGCCCTGAATGGGTAAGATGGAGTCAACCTCATGGTGTGGCAAGAAGGCCGCCAAGCCTTTTCACGCCATTCCCTCACCGCCACCCTCTGTTGGTGTGTCACGCAGCAAGCGGGTTCGTGTGAATTCAGGGCAGATGGCTTGGGACTGGAATCAGATCCATGAGTGGTGCAGGGCACAGACTTTCCTGGGCTTCCCCTTGTGTGGCAAACCCTTTCTTGCCACAGCTGGAACACACTGGGCAATGAGATCGGGGATGCTGGCTCTTGCCGCAGAAAAGCACTCCCTAGCACAGGAAGCTGTCACCGGTAGGGCAGGGGTAGCGGGAGCAGCCAGTCCTTGTAGTAGGTCACCTGGGTGGGTAAGCTCGCTGGCTTCGAGGTCATCATTCTCGAGCTTGGCCTGTTCCAGTGATTTGGCCAGCTCGACGTGGCTAGCCAGGTCCTTCTTACCCAACTCCAGCAGTCATTGCCTCATGTATCTCGAGCGGACCCCCATGACTAGAGTGTCCCAGATCTGTTCTTCCTCATGAATATGGCCTGTAGCTGCTTCGTACCTGCACTTCTTGGCAAGCATCCACAGATCCAGCAGGTTGTCATCGATGGTCTCTCCTGTCTGTTGGTGACGTAGAGCGAGTCAGTGCCTCGCTAGGACCTTGTTTTGGGTGTAACGATTCAACACCTCGATTGCAGCATCATATGTAGAGTAATCCCTGATGACTGCATACCCTTTCGTTCCTACCCTCGAAATGAGAATGGACCTCCTGAGTTCATCGGTGTGAAGACATCTCTGGTCAAGTTCAGGTAGGCCTGGAAGCAGTCTAGCCAATAAATGAACTCCTCAGCCGCATCAGAAGACAGGGGGTCTATCAGCAGCAAGCCAGGCTTGAGCAGGCTGCCATCATTTAGGGAATAAGCTAAGGCAATTGTAGCGTGAATTAAAGCTCTCACAACTGGAGGGAGAACAAATGTTTTTATTAGCTTATAACTAAAGGTAGGGTTCAACAGTCATCTCCAGAAGGGATCTGTTTCTAGGCAGGAAATCAGGGTTATATGTGTGGGCAGATGGGGGCGGAGCCGGGAGACGGGGCCAACCATCAGCACAACACCCAGTTCACTGCAGGCGTCAAAGACGGTTCAATGTTCAGGGCCTGAACGCCTTCAACCTGGGCTTATGAGTATGCCCCTCCAAATTTCCATCAGTTTGGGAATCGTCACATGGGTTGGTCAACCATTAATACAATATTCTTATACAAGAAAAGGGGGAAATAGCTAAGAAAAGTAAGATTGGGAAAATGCTGGCATTTATTAGTAAGGAAGGAGAGGCAGGATACTAAGAAAATCATAACATTATCAAACAGGGTTTTAGGTAAGGGAAATTGGGTATGACACGATTCTTTGAGTATCCAATGAGTAAAGAGGATGTATCAAAACCAGTGTCCAGAAGGCATTTGATGAGGTTCCGCTGCATGAAGTTATAGTTTTGGAATTAAACTAAAGTCCTCTTAATCTGAGGACTGAAAAAGAGACTTCGAATCTATAGACCATTTTCATGACAGCAGACTATAAATAGTGAAATGATGTGGAGTCCAATGCTGGGCCTTTAATTGCATAGAAATTACATCAACAAAAAAGATAGATAATGCCTTCTACGCCCGATTTGACCACAGTAACAATGAATATTTTTTCTGCATTTGCACAGTCAGTTTGTTTCCTCTTTTGTGTACTTATCTTTTCGCTTCCACAGGGAAAGAATCCTCAGGTTGTATGTACTCTGAGAATAAATCTGAACTATGAGCCTTTGGTTAAAGAGAGTGCATAAAAAATGAGCATTTGGGGCACAATTGGGGAATTGTGAGAATCTACACTTTGGTCAAAAGAAGAAAAAGTAGCGTTTCTCAGATGGAAGGTGAGTGTGGGATTCTGCAGCACAGTAGGATACAAATGCTCAGAAGAATCGTTGAGAATTAGCTTGCAGGTTTAGTAAATGACAGGCTTTATTGAAATGGAAATGGAATATAAAAGTAGGAATATTTTTCGACAACTGCACAGGGCATTGGTGAGTGAAACATGGAAGTCTGCAGATGCTGTGATTGTGGTAAACACACAGTAAATGCTGGAGAAACTCAGATGGTCTGGCAGTGTCTGTGAGAGTTAAATTTAGATTACTGATGTTTCGGGCCTGAGCCCCTTCTTCAAAGTATAAGCAAAAACCAGGCAAGTGTCTGAATAAAGACCGAGAGAGGAAGGGGGGAGGAGGAAGAGTCCAGGCCAACAGGCAAAAGGTGTTAATTGGATATGATGAGAGGGAGGGGAAGAATTGATTTTCGCCCTGTGAAAGGAGACAGAGGGAAAAGGGGAGGAAAGAGGACTCGAGGAAAGGAGGATGAAGATGAGGGGAGGGTGGGTTTCTAACGGAAACCGGAGGTCAATGTTAATGCCCAGAGAGATGAAGTATTGTTCCTCCAGTTTGCTGGCGTTCTCAGTCTGGCAGTGCACGTGACCTTGGACTGACATGTCAGCAAGATAATGGGATGGGGAATTGAAAGGGGTGGCCACTGAGAGATCCACGGTATTGCGGCAGACAGAACCGAGGTATAGGTGAGACCAAATATGGACACAGCCTGCTCAACCTCTCCCGACAGCTCAGGTCCCTGAGTCCTGACCACATCCTCATTTACATTGCTCTAATCTGCTGGAATTATTCCAGAATATCTTAAATTGTGGAAGATTCCCAGTAATGCAACTACAACTGCCTCTGAATTTCTGTTGTAATCGTTACTACCTTCAGTTTCCCACTGATATTTCCCCCTCAGTTCACCAGTACTGCTCCAATTATTGTGTCATTAACTGCAAAGCAGGTTCAAATGCACTTAATTAATTATGCATAATTTCTGTTGCCTCCATCTGCAAGGGACATTTACTCCCAATGAACAGATATGTCACAATACTAGGCTAAACGGATGCCCTCATTTTCAGTCCAGTACTATCCTTCAATTACCATTGCCTTGTACGTTGAACTTGCTTTTCTCAATGGAATGCATATTTTGTTAAGAATTAAAAAGCATTTCTTCATCCATCCATGTCCACCCATCTG
Source organism: Narcine bancroftii (assembly GCF_036971445.1). Taxonomy (NCBI): domain Eukaryota; kingdom Metazoa; phylum Chordata; class Chondrichthyes; order Torpediniformes; family Narcinidae; genus Narcine; species Narcine bancroftii. Next base: position 212,179,263 of record NC_091470.1, read on the forward strand.
GTCTAATTGTTAAATCTTTGTCCAGCCTATGTGGCTCTCAACCCTCAGATGGCTGGTTTTCTTTCATTTCCTTAGTTTCTTACCAAAGCAAGTTTGCAGTTATTGATAGATTTGAATTTCCACTTTTCCCTCAGGCATCCCTTCCCGTAAAATGACCTGTTTCATTACATAAGACAAGTTCCAGGATCATCTGTTCCCCAGCAGATGAAGAATTGCTGGAGGAACTCAGATGGCATCCAAGGGTAGAAATGATCAATGTTTCGGGTCAGGACTCTTGGATCAGGACAAGAGGGAAGGGGGTGATAGACGAGCCCGGAGGTGATGGGGCAGAAAGTGTGAGAGGTAGAGATACAGATAGAGGGGAGGAAAAGTTAGAGAGAGTTGGGTCATTTTTTTTCTTGAGTGGGTAAAGAAGAGATGGAAACAGAATCAAATTGAGTTGGGGGTTAACTTAAATGAGGAAAATCAAAGTGCTAGCCACTAGGTTTAAAGCTGTCCAGGAGGAATATGATGTGAAGCTTTTCATGTAAATTTGACCTCACCCTGACAGGGGATGAGGTTGATGAGAGACATGTCATTGTAGGAATGGTTGGAGGGCCTGGAATGGTCGGTGACAGGAAGCTCATGTTTGGACCCAAAACCAGAGTGTGCTGAAGCGGTCACCCACTCTGTGTCTGGCCTCACCAATGTCGAGGATGCCACGCCGGGTTCTCCGAACATGGTGGATCAGGTTGGATGACATGCAGGAAAAACTTGGCCTCACCTCGCCTGTCGCCCTGGATGGAGTTGAGGCTGGGGGGGCAGGGGGAGGGGGGAGATGGATGGACTTTTTGCGGTTACAGAGGTAAGTGCCTCGGTGGCGGGAAGGGTGGGTGAGGAGGGGAAGAGTGGACTCAGGAGTCTCAGAGACACTGAGCCCTGCCAGAAGTGGACAAGGGTGGGAGGTGAGGATATATGTGGTAGTGGCATGGCACCATAGAATGAATGGTTTCTTTCTGTTGACATTTCCAGATATTTCTGTCTGGTCTATGTTGGATATATTGCAAAACCTGGTGTCATACAAAATCACTTGCCAGCTAGAGTCAAACCATACAAATTAATTGGTGAGACATTATCTTTCTTAGTCAGAAATGCAGAATGAAGTTCCTCTGCCAAATTCTAATAAGAAATTTTAAACACCATTTGCATTCTCAAAATTTATATCAAATACAATAATTGCAAAATAGCCTGAATGACAGGGTGTTCACGAGTGTTAGGAAATCAGCATCCCATTCCGCAGAGTGTGTCGACGAATGAATCAATACCAAATATTCCGAACAAATCGGAATCTTCACTGTTCCATTGAGCAATCATTGAGAACTTGTTCATCAGTAGATTATCTGGTGATGGACAGCACTGCCCTCCAGCATATAACAACTCGACAAATAACTGAGGAGGAACGGAAGGTTTCCAAAGACCCGAACACTGGCACTTCAGTGAAGGTTGTGTAGAATGGTAGCCTTTTCCCATGTTGCTCCCCCGCCGTTAAATCCTCGGTCCTCTCATTGATGCAGTTTGATTTGATCTTTTCTTTTGCTCCAACAACAAAAGGAGTGAGACAGTGGAAGTGGTGCCAGATCATGCATCCCATTCAGACGCTGAACCGAGTGAGGCAGCAGCCGAAATGAGGTATCGATCTATGGATCAATGAAGATCATTTAGTAGATGAATGATTGATAAGGTTTGATTTGCTGCTTCGTGATCCCTTAGTGAATCCCCAAAAATGTTAGATTCCACTTTACTTTTTCTCCTGAGCAAATAAGAAAAACATTAAAATCTGTACCGGTGCCTAACCCTTTATCCGGGATCGTTGGGACCAGACATCTGCCGTTGTTCAGAATTTCCAGATTTCAGATCATTTGGATTTTGGTCCAATTCTCGCTGCTGTCTCACTGCAATTCTTGCTGCTGCCTGCCTGCCTGCCCGAGTTGTGCTGCCATCTTTCCCCCACCTCGCTCGCCTGCCTAGCCAAGTTGCACTACTGTATCTCCCCCACCTCGTCCTCCCCCCTCACCCTCTGCTCTACCAGCCCCCTTCTCAGTTCCCCTGCGGTGGCGTTGGTACAACAGTTTCAGTTGTGTGTGGAATTATGGTAGCAACGACGGCCAGTGAGCCACCACTGGGCTGACTGAAAGCGCTGTGACGATTCGGAGGTGCTTATAAAGTAGTGGAATGACACGGGATATTTCAATGTGAATTGAGCGAGGGTCATGCTCGATGGGTAGGGTACTTATAAAGTAATTATACCACTAATTAGTGATGTGAAATGTGACAAGGTTCACGGGAGTTGAGTGAGGGTCATGTTAGGTCATGTTTGGCACCAAACTCCATCTTTAATGAGCTGACGTCATCTACTGAAAAAAAGTGCCAGTTTTTGGAGGTTGCCGGTTTTTGGAATTCCAGATAAACGATTAGGCACCTATAATAGAGGAACTACTTAAATGTGGAATATAAAATTGCAAATGCTTCTGCATTTTCTGTTGCTTTATTTCCTACTGACAACAAGGTAGCCTAGAATTTTGTTGAACGTTGGTGTTGCTGCTGTCATGACAACGCTTCCATGCACAAACGTGCTGGGGGAGACAACAGATCAGACAGCATCCATGCAAACAATCAGCAGTCGACGTTTGGAACCTCACTTCTAAGCTCAAAGATACTCCTGATGAAGAGCTCAGGGCCAGAACGCCGACTGCCCATTGCTTTGCACGGGTGCTGCTTGACCTGCTGAGTTTCTCCGGCACTCTGTGTGTGTTGCTCCAGTCCGCTAGCTCATGCAGACTCCTCGTTTCGCCTCATCTTCAGTCTTGTTTCTTCTCTGTCTCACCTGTGATTTTCTTTAATCTCCCTGTAACATGCTCGTCTTTGCAATGTTCTCTTTGTGTTTTACTCCTACAATGTAAGTGTACAAGAATAGTGGCAAGAACATTTATTTAGACATACAGCACGGTAACAGGCCCTTTCGGCCCACGAGCCCTTATCACCCAATTTACACCCAATTAGCCTATAACCCCAGTACATTTTGAATGATGGGAGGAAACTGGAGCCCACATCCCCCCCAACCCCCACCTCGGGGGAAAACCCATGCAGACACAGGCAGCACAGGATTCAAACCCCATCGCTGGCGCTGTAAAGGCTTTGCATTAATCATTACGCCAACCATTTCCCCCCCTAAAATAAGTCCTACTCTTCCACACAAAGTTCACCTCTTTTCCACCATTTCACTTTTCTTCCCATTTCTTCCCCGCTTTTATAAAACAGCCTGTCCTCCTGATCTTTCTTTGCTTTCATATCGACTTTCATAGAAACAGGAGCAGGTGTCGGCTTGTCTGGCCCATCGAAGCTACTCTGCAATTCAATATGATCAAGGCGATCTGGCTGTGGACTTCATTCATCTGCTTTGCCCCATCACCCTTAATTTCCTTACTCTGCAATGATCTATTTCCTTGTGTGCGAGTCAAATGACTTTAATGAGGCCAACTCACCATGGATCCCATGCATCTTTACCTTCTGGATTCGCCTACCATGCAGGACCCTGTCAAATGCCTTCCTCAAGTCCCTTTTAATTGCAACATAGGAACATAGGAAGTAGGAACAGGAGTAGGCCAAAAATGGCCCATCGAGCCTGCTCCGCCATTCGATACGATCATGGCTGATCTAATTTATGATCTAACACCACCTACCTGCCTTAATTCCTCTATCATGTAAAAATTTATCTAACCTAATTTTAAATATGTTTAATGAGGTAGCCTCAACCACTTCCCCGGTTAGAGAATTCCAAACATTCACTACTCACTGGGAAAAACTATTTTTCCTCATCTCTGTCCTAAATCTACTCCCCCGAATCTTGAGACTGTGTCCTCTCATTTTAGTTTCCCCAGCCAGCTCAAAAAACCTTCCTACATCTATCCTATCCATACCCTTCATAATCCTATATGTTTCTATAAGATCTCCTCTCATTCTTCTGAACTCGAGCGAATACAATCCTAGACGATTTAATCTTTCATCATAAGTCAACCCCTTCATCCCAGGGATCAACCTAGTAAACCTCCTCTGGACCATCTCCAAAACCAGTATATCTTTCCTCAAATATGGAGACCAGAACTGGACACAGTACTCCAGGTGCGGTCTCACCAGTACCTTATACAGTTGCAACATTACCTCCCTACTCCTGAATTCAATTCCTCTAGCGATGAAGGCCAACATTCCATTTGACTTCTTAATAACCTGCTGCACCTGCAATCTAACTTTTTGCGATTCATGCACAAGCACTCCCAAGTCCCTTTGCACAATAGCATGCTGTAGTTTTTCACCCTTTAAATAATATTCAGTTTTTTTATTTTTCTTGCCAAAGTGGATAACCTCACACTTACTAACATTGTACTCCATCTGCCAGACCTTTGCCCACTCATCCAGGTTAACTATATCCCTCTGCAGACTCTCCACATCCTCATTACAATTTGTTCTTCCACTCAATTTGGTGTCATCCGCAAACTTGGCTACACCACATTTTGTCCCCTCCTCCAAGTCATCAATGTAAATGATGAACAGTTGTGGGCCTAATACTGACCCCTGTGGCACCCCACTTACCACTCTCTGCCAACCTTAAAAACTCCCATTTATCCCGACTCTCTGCCTCCTGTCAGACAACCAATTTTCAATCCAGGCCAATATTCCTGACGTATTGCTGAAACCCATTGCTTTGACATTTAAAATCCCTCCATCTCAGTTTCATCCCTAATGCCCATTTAAAGCAGTGGTTCTCAACCTTTTTCTTTCCACTCACACACCACTTTAAGAAATCCCTATGCCATCGGTGCTCTGTGATTAGTAAGGATTGTTTAAGGTGGTATATGGGTGGAAAGTAAAAGTTTGAAAACCACTGCTTTAATCGTATCTCATTGACTTGTTATGTCCACAGTTTCAGAACTCCAAAGGAAATGGGCCAATGACAATTTTTCTCAAGCAAAATATTTCAGTAACAATTGGGTCTAGAGCAGTGGTTCTCAACCTTCCCTTCCCACCCACATCCCACCTTAAGCAATCCCTTACTAATCACAGAGCCCTTATGGCATAGGGATTACTTAAAGTGGTATGGGAGTGGAAAGAAAAGGTTGAGAACCACTGCCTTAAAGTTAAGTGATGAGGAGAGGCTGGATTAACTCAGAGATTTTTCCCTGGAGCAGAGGAGATGGAGGAGTAACCTTTTAGGTAACACAATTTCATGAGGGGCATAAAGAAGGTGAACAGTCACAGTCATCCCCAGGGTAGGAGAATCTGAAATTGAGTGGATGGGGTGGGGGGTGGGGGGGGTGGCAATGCTTGAAGTAAGGGAATAATTTAAAAGTGACCTAAGGGGCTACTTTTTCACACAGAAGATACTACACACATGGAACGAGCTGGCCAGGAGAAGTGGTAGAGGAGAGTACAATTATGATAGTTGGCATAGCGGTTAGCACAATACTGTTACAACCCCAGCAATCGGAACAGGGGTTTGAATCCCGCACGGTTTGTAAAGAGTTTATACCTTCTCCCTGGGGGCTCCAATTTCTTCCCACTGTTTGAAAAGTACCGGGGGTTGTGGATTATTTGGGTGTAATTGAATGGCATGGACTCGTGGGTTGAAAGGGCCTGTTACCATGCTGTGTCCAATTTAAAAGAAAATTATGACATTTTAAAAAGATTTAGATAGATACGTGGATAGGAAATGGACCAAGATGGCCAACTTGATCAGCGTGAACAAGATGGAGAAGAGTGCCTGCTCCTGTGCTCCTGTGCTCTAAAACTCTCAGCACTGTCTCCCAATCCTGCCTCTTTCCGCCCTCAGTGATTAGTCTTCCATCCATTGTTGCTGGGTTTATTTCACTATCTATCCTCCACTTCTTTTGTAATCAGCTTTGATATTTAGTCTTTCCAAAGTCTTTGAGAGGAAATTACCAGAGTTGTGTTAGCACATCATCACTAGACCATGACTTTTAGCGTAGTGGACAGCGCCAGTGACCCGGGTTGGAACCTGCTGTTTTCTGTAAGGGGTTTGTACATTCTCCCAGTGACCCATGTGCGTTTCCTCCAAAATGTATGGGGGTCGGTGGGCTAATTGGGAGTACAGCTATTCCCCTACTTACAATTATCCGACTTACAATTTTTCAAAGTTACGATGGTTCGAATCAGTACTTTCAATTTTTAATTCCGATCCGTTCCTGTGCTTGTGATATGCAGTACGCTACTCTCTTTTTATGCTGGAAGATGGCAGCGTCACACGAGAGGATCCTACAGCATACTCTCGAGCGATGCTGACTCAACCACGCTCTGTAGCGATCGCGCAAACAAGTGCACTGTTAACGACCTATCATGTCTACTAAATGCCCATGTGGATCTCCTGCTTTTGGTGAAAATGAAAAGAGGAAAGTAATTACTCTGGAGACAAAACACAAGATACTTGTTGTTCTGGAGCATCATCAGACGAGAGTGAAATCGATGACCCTGTCACTTTAGCGACCCACCAATCTCACCATCCAGCACTTCATTTTAGTTCAATGTTTGAAACATTCCTCATCCCTAGTGGGCCTTCAGCTGTGTATGTTCATGGTTTTTTTTTCCAGTATCCAACATTGAATTATAAAAAAATGGTAGGTGCTGTGTTCTGATTGTCTTACGATGGGTTTGCCGGAACGTGACCCCATTGTAAGCTGATGATCACCTGTAATTGGGAGGGATGGGTTTCATGGACTGGAAGGGCTTTGTCATTAACATTTTAAAAATTAAACTTTTCACTTACTGCTCTCCCCGTCATTTTATCTTTCTCCAGTACTTGTGGATGTTAGGCATCTCTGATCTTGTCCAGATCAGAGTTCTCATTGCTTACTGTGGATAAATTAAGGATGGCAAAGGCAGCGCTCGGGTGATGGCTCTCAGACCATTAGAGTCCACTTGAAATAGACCCTTCAGTCTGAATCATCCATGCTTATCTGCACTATTTCCACTTCCTCGTTCTTAGTCCTTGTCCAATTAACCCTTTCCCACCCATGCACCTGTACGAATGCCTTCAAAATGTAGAATTGTATCCCCCCCCCCACGATCTCCTGTGGTGACTTGTTCCATGAAGGCCTAGCCTTCTGTGTCGAAGTAGTACCCCAAGAACTTCTGACCATGCCTGAAGATTGGCCACTTTGAACAACCAGTTAAGTTTCCATTCATGCCCAGATTTTCACCATTCTAAACAGCATTTAAATCTTTTGAAGAAATCATGGGACCTGACAAATGTCCCAGGCCCAAAAATTTGGTTACCCTTTACTCACTGTGGATGCTGTGGGCCCTGCTGAGTTTCCCCAGCATGATTTTGTGTTGCACTCAACCCCAGCGCCTGCAGGCTCTCTGGTTTAACTTTACGTCTCCAGATTTAGCAAAGATTATCAACCTTGGGGTTTGATAGAAGTGGAAAAGATTTCAGACTTGGAGCATAAAAGCTGCAAGCTCTCCAAAAAGCCCAGAGAGACCTTGCTGAGATGTGATGCTGGAGTGAGGAGGAGTGGCCAAAGGCTTGGTTGGAGACTTTTGGAATGAAGGTAAACGAGGAGAGGGAGAATTGACCACTGCGTTCCATCCATCCTTCAGCAGGCCCCCTCCCTCACCAATCGCACACGGCCAACAACCCAGTTGCTCACTGTGCATGACCGACAGGCTCTCCATGCTCAAAATCACCGCTTCACTGTTGTTGGTCAGTTTTACCCCCCACTGTAAGCCCGTCACCACTAAAAGTAGAAGGTACAGTGCCAAGGACAGGGCCTTTATTTGGGAAGAGATACAGCAGTTACTTAATGAGGGGGACCAGCCCTTGGAGAGCATAGGTTGTGGTGGTGAGGAATGGTGAGAAGAACAAAATGGTAATTGACTACAGGCAGACCAACAACAGGTACATACTGTTGGATGTATACCCCCTCCCCTGCATATCCAAAACGGTGAACCAAATTCCATCTGAAGTCAACATATCACCAGCTCCCTATCCGCCCAGAAGACTGCCAATATACTAGGTTCAAGGCGGATGGCTGGCTCTACCATTTTCTGTAGGTCTCCTTCAGCATTACAGTGTCCAGTGGAAGATGATCCACATGGTGGACCAGTACGAGCTCCAGGCCACATTCCCGTATCTCAACAATGTCACCATCTGTGGCCACAACCTGCAGGACCACAATGCCAATGTCCAAATATTCTTCCAAATTGCCCAGCTTCTCAACCTCATGTACACAACCTGCCTTGCCATCCACGACTGTGTCATTGAGAATGGAGTCATTGGCCCAGATCCTGACCACATGTACCCACTCCTGGAACTTCCCCTCCTCCACAGCCTTAAGGCCTGAAAAGTCTCGGGTAATTTTTCCTATTATGTCCAGTTGGTCCCTAACTATGCAGACAAGGCCCACCCCCCTTGTCAAATCCAAAGCCTTCCCTCTGAGGGTAGAGGCCTGTGCAGCCCCCAGCTCCATCAAGGGAGATATAACCAAGGCCACAGTGCACGCTGTGGATAAATCTACCCTGTTCTAAGTGAAAGGTGATGTGTTAGACTTCGCTCTGACTACCACCCTTAATCAGGCAGGCAGACCAGTGGTTTTCTTTTCCTGTACCCTACAGGGCCCTGAAATTTGACACTCCCAAGCCATTGTCAAGGCCATGTGCACTGGCACAATTACCTGGCTGGTAAACCATTTCCCTGGTGACAAAGCATCGTTTAATAACAAGCAGGGGGGTAAAATTAAAAATTTCAAGATACTAAGGTGGAAAATTGAATTGTCCACCTACAATTATGATATCTTGTACCAGCCCAGGAAACTTAATGCCCTATCCTGCAGGACCTGTGCCAGCACACAGATTGACTGCTTACAAGCCCTTCATAATGATCTCCACAAGCCTGGAGTTACCAAGTTCTTCCACTTTTACAAAGCCCACAGAGATCAGGTCAATGACTAGGAACTGCCAAGTCTGCGCGGAGTTCAAACCACACTTCACCTGGCCAGACAGAGTGCAGTTAATAAAGGCTAACTGTCCCTATCAACACCTGAGTGTCAACTTCAACAGACCCCTCCCCTCCACAGACCGCAGTGTATACTTCCTCAATGTTATCCATTTTCCATTCACCATGCCCTGCTCTGAAATGACAGCTGCCACAGTCAACAAGGCCCTGCCTAGTCTCTTCACTCTATTCGGCTTCCCCAGTTATATCCACAGTGACCGAGGATCCTGTTTTATGAGTGACGAGCTGTGCCAGTACCTTTTGGCCAGGCACATTGCCACATACAGGACCACCAGCTACAGCACCCAGGGAAATTGGCAGGTGGAAAGGGAGACATCATGACTGGAAGGCCGTCCTCCTGGTCCTGTGTTCTAGGGGCCTCCCTATCTCCTGCTAGCAAGGGGTCCTCCTGGAGGCCCTCCACCCCATCATGTCCCTCCTATGTACTGCCACGAATGCCAGGAAATCTGCGATAGGGACCATGCTGCCAGCATGACTGACATCCCCAGGGCCGGTCCTACTCCAGAGCCACATAAATCTGACCCTTTGGTTGAAAGGATCCATCTCCTCCATGCCAACCTCCTATACGCCTACATGGTATACCCTGACGGGCACAAAGTCACTGTTTCCATGAGGGACCTGGCACCTTCAGGGGCCTTGGAGATCTCCACTGATCACTTTCCCCTCCCCCCCACCACCTCTGGCCACCTCAAGCATGCCACATGGCCCCTCCCCCAATAGAGGACACGCCAGACCCGTCGCCGTGTACCCACCAAAACAACACTGACGAGTACATACAGGTGCCCGAGACCTTCGAGAACCCCACCACTTCACCACAGTCACAGCTAGTATTACCATGGTCACAACAAAAGACCAAAGCACCCAAGAGACATAATTTGTGATTGTTTCAGTACCTCTTCACCCCACTGGACTCTTTAAAAACAAGGGGTGAATATGGTAAACCACTGTTTGCATATACTTATCTGATCAGGCCCACCCATTGGCTGACTGGACCTGTGGGCCCTCCCATGGGTGCCTGGATTAAGTTGGCTCTTCCACAACCCCCTCCTCAGTGCAGGATAGTTGAGCAGTATGAACGATCCCTTGTTCTTTAGTGAATAAAAGCCTGTTGTTTACTCAGCATCAATCTTTGAGTCATTGATGGTGCATCGGAAGGGAGGAGGGGGAATGGAGGAAGGCGGAGGAAAGGAGGGAGGGGAGGAGGGAGGAAGGAGAGGGGATTGGAGGAGGGAGGGAGGGAGGGGGAGGAAGGGGAAGGAGAGAGGAGAAAGGGGAGGGGAGGAGAAGAGGGAGGGGGAGGGGAGAAAGGAGGGAGAGGGGAGGAGAGAGGAAGGGGAGGGAAGGAGAGAGGAAGGGAGGAAGGGGAGGGGAGGAAAGGAAGTAGGGGAGGAGGAAGGAGGGGAGGGAGGAAGGGAGAGGAGGAGAGGGAAGGGGAGGAGGAGGGAGGAAGGGGAAGGGGAGGAGGAAGTGGGAGGGGAGAGAAGGTAGGAAGAGGAGGAAGTGGGAGGGGAGGAGAGGATGGAGAAAAGGGAGAGGGAGGAGCACAAGCCAACAGGAAAGAGGGGGAGAGTAAAAGAGAAAGCTGAGGTGTTTGAAAGAAGGCCACGAAGTGTAGCTCTCTGACAGAAGGAAGGAAAGGGAAGGGAGCAGGAAAAGGTAGAGACCGGAGCAGAGGGTTAGCAGACACCAATCCGAATTGAAAATATGTACAGCAAATGTTTATTTGATAACAGGCTTGACATTCTTTGCATTTATTGTGAGTGAACCCTTGAAACTTGCCTTTAAAACCTAACTTTCCTTCCAAAACAGTTACTTACAGAATTCCTTCAGCTAACATAGATCCATCTGGATGAACTGTGTTTCACACAGATTTGAATTTTATTTAATGGAGAACATTATGTTTCATCTGCTTCAAGGATTTGAGTCTACAAAATTCTCGTATTACCTTATGAACTGCATAGATTTGATTCATCTAACTTGTCAATTGGGATATGCCATATTGCTGTATAACACCAGCATAAACAGTAACAACATAATTATTTAACACCTGAAATTTAGTACAGTATAATGTCCCAAAATACTCAATTGGGAAGAGACTTGAATGATGTTTCTAGAAATGTAATCAGTGCCATTTAGAAAACTGTTCTCTTAGTTTTTTAGCTATAACAAGTTTTGTCTTGTTGGTTAAAACAAATTGATCAAATTTCTAAGATTTTGGTGATATTATTATAAAATAGATCAACTAAGACCAGGTTTCTTTCAGAGATTTAACAAAGGCACGAAGCTCTTTAACGTGCAAAGCATTTGCATCTGCTGTTAATAGCAAAGATTTCTGATAATTTGGCAAAAATAATTTCTGTATTTTGGGGTTATTTTTTCCCTTATGTTGTGCTTTTTCAACCTTTTGAATGTTCCTTTTATATTAACCATTCGATATATCATTTGTCATTTATTTTTTCTTTATTTTTCAAGAAAAGGTCAGCACAATTGCATGTAAGGAAAAAAGATATCAGGGCAGACCTGATGGTGACCCATCAATTACTCGAAAGACTATTGTAGAGAAACCAATAGGTTTTAACAAAGGCACGTCCACATTGTCCAACAGTCCTGCACTGAGGAGAGGGGGTGTGGAACAGTCACCTTTATCCAGGAACTTGTAGGCGGAGCTGCAGGTCCAGTCAGCCAATGGGTGTGCCCGACCAGACAAATACATGCAACACCTATCTCGGGAGTTCTCCATTTTATAATGTAATCAAAATAACTTTATTCCCCCATAGTTCTCCTGCTGGGTCGCCCAAGGCCTAAGCTCTGACCACCAGCTCCCTCACAAAATGATGATCATCCTCTGGCAGTCCCAGTGACCCACTGAGAGTCGAACTCTGCTCCTCAGCTTCACTCATCTCCCACCAGAATGCCCTGGCCAAATTCGTTGTCCCCTCCCACAGACACAACCCTTCTCTCAGACACCCTCCCTGTCACGCTGTGCCTGCCAGGCCTCACCCAATCTCAATTCCAAAGGTGCACACAACTTTCTGTCCTTACCACCTGAATCCTCAGGCTATAACTCCTTCTGACATATGCAGGACCCCACATCACAACCATTCACTAGGTGCACTAGGATTTCTCCACATGACCTGACCAATTATTTGTCAAGAGCTGAACAAACATTGGAAGAAGAAAGGAGCTCAGGCTACGCAAAGTGATGAGGAAAATGAGAGCAATAGCTTGGCTCTTTTAAAAGTTGATGTGGGTGAAATGGTGATATTCTTCTCGGAGTCAACCATACCGTATTTTCCTCCATCCCCATCCCTCCTCAACCGGAGAGCTACCCCCTCCCCCATCATTTCTCTGCTTTTGCTTCTCTCTGCCCTCCCACCCATTTCCCCCCCCCCCCCCCCATTGGCCAGCACTCCTCCCCCTCTCCCTTTATCTCTCCCACCCCCACCTTTTTAATTGGGTGCTTGCCTGCTGTCTGCTCGTACCATGATGGAGAGCTCAGTCCCGCAACCTTTACTACCGATGGAACCCTGCTGAGTTTCTCAGGTACTCCACTACAATCACAGCGACTGCGGGCTTTCCTCTTCAACTCATTATTTCGCTAGTGGGATCATATCTCCAATTCTCTTCCACCCTCCTCTGTGTAATGCTGTGATTGGTAACAACCTCGTTGAGTCCTGCACTGTTACTTTGCGGAGCCGGGAACTGCCAAGTGGACAATTGCATTTGCCTTCTTGTGGTGAATTATTAACAGTTTTGTGATGTCTGTGTTGCTGCTCTGAAATGATTCTAAGGGCGCTCACACATCTCCTGGGGAGTTTGAAGCCAAAAAAGACTCCACATTAATGCATTATTGAACTGATTTGGAGTTATGCACGAGTTACTGTGGCTGGTGAAAAGGGAGCAGCAGCAAACCCATTCCTTCTGCTGAAAGTGAGAGATGATGGATTGAACAACACAGTTAATCATTGAGTGTCTTGTGTCTATTACTCCATTGATAGTTGACCCCCAACCACAAATGCTCTAACGACCTGAAAGTTCTGTTGTTCTTTGTCCTTCATGATTTGTATGTGAATGGAATGATATGTTGGCAGGCCTGATGTGTCCAGAAACACAGTTAGTGTCATGGTTATGTTCAAAGCACACTGGGGCATAGGTTAATGGAGTGTAAATTGGGAGGCACGGACTCGTGGGGCCGAAATGGCCTGTTACAGTGATGTAGGTTTAAATTTAAAATTTCAAAATGTTCAGCGCCAGTGACCCGGGTTCGAATCTACTGCTATCTGTCAGGACATTCTCCCCACCACCCCTCCCCCCCCGCCCACGTAGGTTTTCTCTGGGTGCTTGGATTCCTCTCGCGTTCCCACGAAGTAGAGGGTGGAGAGGTTAATTGGGTGGATTTGAGCAACATGGGCTTGTGGGCCAGAAGGGCCTGTTCCTGTGCTGTATCTTTAAATTAAGTTAAGGGAGAGCAGTCCAGCCAAGTGTTCTGAGGAATCATTTCTTCCACTTGACCACCTCTACTCACAGCGAAAGATAGGAGCTCATGTCAATGGCCCACCACCACACTCCATTTTGTAGTGTCTGGGAAGTGATATATTACATGACTGATGTACTTCCTCAGATGGTACACTGGATGCTACGTTTGTTATCCCTGTTTTTTCCTTTAATGGAAGCAGCTTTGGCTGGGAATGCAGCTCGAGCAACATTTGCTCATGTTGCAACATCTATTTTAGTCAAAATTTTCAATAGCCCAAGCTTAAATGAATCTTTAAAATTTGATCTGTATTCTGATAAAGGCAAGCAGGTGATTGCTCAGCTACTAAAAGACCCACATGTTATTTAACTTTTTTTGCAACAAATGATTATGGAGATGGGGAGTTATTCCTTCAGCCAGGGTGTGGTGAATCCTGAATGTTTTGCCATAGAATATCTGTAGAGACCAAGTCATTGGGTATATTTAAGGTTGATAAGTTCATGGTCAGTGAGAGAGTCAAAGGTTATGGGGAGAAGGTAGCAGAATGGGATTGAGGGGTGGAATTCATCTGACATGATTCGAATAGTGGAGCAGACTCAAAGGGCCGAATGGCCTAATTCTTCTCCTTTATATTATGGTCTCATGACAGAATTTTTTTATCCACATGTCCTAAAGTAATCTGCAAAAGGGAAATAACAACAATTAACCTGGACAATTTGCTGTTGAGTAGGTGCACTGCACGGATGTGGAGACTGTATTCTTGGGATTATTTTACAAGATGAGTCAAATAGTTTAAAAATCTTGTTACACTGGACAACACTTTTTTCAAAAATTTGCTTCCTGAAAAAAAATTGGGATTATGATAGACAACTTCAAGCTGAACACAAAGGTAATTTCAGATTTGCTGTATCACGTAGGAAGATGGAGAAACATTATTTTTTTATTAAATTTAACATGTTTAATTGTAAAATGATGCTGACGCATTGCATTAGTTCAACTGACCTAAAAATGTTTTCCGCTGAATCTCATTTGTACTCAGCATCTGATGCCTCTCATGTCAGTGTCTAACAATAGTTGGCCGGCATTGATAGATTCCATTTGACTTGATTCCACTTTTACATGGTCGCAATGTCCTGGTAAAACCTTTCACCATCACTGACTGCACCAAGATCAGTCGGGAAGAAGTCCAAGGGCGAATGCAGAAAATGAATTTTAATTGTTGCTCTTCATGGTTTTGTACGCTTCAAGTAGACTTAAAATATGACAGGAAATCACAAAAATAGGTTATATCTAAAAAACGGTACATGAAAGGAAATTGTTAAGGTGACTTTTGTGATCAGTAATCCAACATCCATAAAATACATCAAAAAATGTTCAGGAAGCAAAATCTTCATTGTCCAATGTTCAAATTCAAAGATTAATATCCATGGTTACTGCAAATATTCTATTCAGTGTTTTTGCTTGTGTTTCTTACAAAGGGAGACTAATAAACTTGGCTTCTCTCATTTTCTTTCCACCACAGGTGTTAATCTTCTGGCAAAACCATGCTCTCAAAATATTGTTCCTGTGTACAATAAGAAATATAAAAGCGTTTAGAGGAAACTTAGCATTTTTATTGGTTAAAATATTT
Source organism: Narcine bancroftii (assembly GCF_036971445.1). Lineage (NCBI taxonomy): Eukaryota > Metazoa > Chordata > Chondrichthyes > Torpediniformes > Narcinidae > Narcine > Narcine bancroftii. Next base: position 212,194,431 of record NC_091470.1, read on the forward strand.
ATGTTTTAGAGTAGCATCTGATAGACATGTACTAAGTATTGGTGACACATTGACATGGTTCTGCCTCAATCTCAAGTTTTCACACAAGTAGCAACCTGTTAAAAAAAATTTGACTTTGAATAAAGCCAGAACTTCAGAATGGTGTCATAAACGTTTGCTATTGAAAGGTTGAAGTTCAACTGAGTGGCTTTTTGACTGACATTGCAGGAACCGTGAGCCATCCGATAGACAGGAATATCAGAGATCCAGATCATCAGAACAACGGCCTGGGCTTGAGCGGATGAACACCCGCTCCAGATCCTCTGAACGTGCCGAAACAAACGTCATGAGATCGATGCCATCATTAACATCGGGACGATCTGCCCCTCCCTCACCTGCATTAACGAGGTGAAAGAGATACATCAAACTGCTGGACTAATCACCTTAACCCCACCCCCACCCCCCACACCATGCAAACTCACCCTTTCTTTTTCCTGTAGTTGAGTGGCATTTCTCCTTCATCCTAGATTAGTCACTAGAAGCCCTCAGTCCTCTTCTCCCCACAGCAATAAACACAGCACTTATATCCGTGCATGGATATAATGGTGTGTGCATCATGTATTTTGTTTCTTAACATTCTTTCGCAGCATCTGTTATGTTAAGAAGCCTGGAATGTCTGCTGCATTAAGCATGTGGTGATTATCTTGGATTTCTATTACAGCTCAAAGAACATGAAAAGGAATTGGATGCAATCTTCAATCTACGTTCCTTGCAGAACCAATACCATTACTTTAGCAACGCTTTTCGAAATGTTGATTATCCTATAACATGCATCACACGATCATGATGTTTAGAATGTATAACAATCATGAAGAAATAGGCCTCTTTCCTCTCTGGTTCATGAAAAAGCCCTTCTGTAGAACTGCTTTGAGTAAACTCAATGCTCCAAGCACTTAGAACGGGAATACATTCTAAACAATCGATGACGCATCCCAATAACTCATTCACAAGCTTGCTGGCACCGTATTTATTCACCGATAAATGCAACTTGATGAGTAACTGCAGAAAGACACAAAACCCTTTTGTTAATAGTTTTCAAATGTGACCCTTCCTGAGTAGTGACCATTTCTGTTGTTCCTCTAACATTTTTTGCAGGACCTAGTCATTTCCCTTTGTTGAATGTGCTCATTTCTGCCTGTATGCAATGGTCTTATTGCACTTGCTGACATGAACCAGTGATCACCTTATTTTGATGTTCAGTGAATTTCAACTGCAGAAGTTTCAGATCAAATAATGTACTCAATTAACTAAACTTTTATTGGAGTTCACCCTTTTTTTGGAGGGGGTGGGTACTAAATGAGTGTTGCTCACATCTGATTGAGAGCCACACGATGAGGAATTTTGGTTAAAAAATACAATTAAATATTATTTGGGTGGTTTTCATCCTAAATTGCCTACATAAACTGTACATGTATGCTTTTAGATGGTAGGTGACTTCAAAGACTATATGCCATTGGCAATCTGACTGCCAGGAGGTCAATTGAGTCTGATGGAAGATTCTTCATGGCAGTCACACTGAGGGTAAAGGGATGGGAGGTGCCAGCGGGGAGATAAACGGCACCCTCTCTGTATGGCAGTGTGATACAAGGGCCTTCAGAGGATGGAGAGATGCTGCAGCTTTGTCTGTGATGACTGCAGTCCACAAAGAAGCATTTGCCTGGCCAAGGTGGTGGGAAAAGCTCATGGTCCCACTGGGGACTTGATAGTGCCTTGGTCTAATAGCATTCAAACTGACACCCTTGCCAGACAAGAGTTGATTATGAAGTTCCAGTTTATTATCATCTGCCTGTAAATACACAGCCAGAGGAAGTCTTTCTCCAGACCACAGTGAACACACATGCACAATACACAGCATATCATAAACACAAATAATTCATAAAATAAATATCTATAAATATTTTGGAACAATATGTATTATAAATTTAGAAATGCCAGTTGTACATCTGGCAACATCGTTAAAAATAGAAACAGAATTCAGCGACGTCTGAAAAGAGAGACCAGTGAAAGTTTATTGGGTCAATCGCCCTTCCCCAGAAGTTAAACATTGACTGGTTCCTCTTTCCCCAGATGCTGCCTGACTGGCAGAGTTCTTTCACCACTCTGGTTTTGCTTTAGATTCCAGCATCTGCAGATTTACTTGTTGGCGATAAAACTAGCAAACAAAATGGTGTTTGACATTCGGCTGTGCCTTGGCCAACTTCCTGTTGATTGCCATTCAACCTGGAATTGATCGCTAGTGTGGCCTCATGCGCATAAAATTGCCTTTTTTGGGGTACAAATCATCCTTAGAAATGAATCCCAAATGGATCCAGACTCTGGGCAGGCATATGAAACAATACTGCATCCAAGCCCATCTCTATTGAAATTATAGCAACTATCTTTGACCCTCGGAGGACTGAATCTCGAAAGCTACACAAACATTATTCACCTATGCTTTTAATTATAACTAACTTAAATTGTAAAATAGGAGAGCTAAGAAACTTGCATAATACAGTGTTATTTTTATGGTCCCTTTTAGTCTTTGAAAGAGTTATTGATCAGCTAACTTCAAACCAGCCAATTTTACAGAAATCTCTGCTTTACCTGCACTAACATTGTTTTATTTGCTTCTTCTCGCTTTTATGAGTTTGCTGAGGTATTGTGTTTGAGGAATTGTGGTGAAAACATGTTCACACATTGCTTAATATTCTGGTGCAGTAAAGTAGAGGGTATTTCATGAATACACAATATTTTATGCAGCCTATTTTACAAAGCCCTAATTCTAGGGTGGGAGTGTTTAATTTGCAGTTCCTTCCCATGTGTTTTGCAGATGATAATTGCCGTATTTTTAAAATTTGCACAGGTCTCATCCCCGCGGTGGGTCGATGCAAACCAGTCCAACTGGTACACCGATGATCGGACGGAGGGTCCGGCAGCTGCCACAAGTCCCGCCAAAGGGGACTCTGGAAAGAAGTGAGTTTGAGCCACCTGGGCCATTTCATCAAGTTACGAGAAATAAATAAGCTCATTCATGTTTGGCAGCTTTGAAATGCAGCAAAAAACACGAGGTCAGGGTCATTAGTTTGAAAGTTGTTCGACAGGCAGATCTCACCAAACATGAGGTGGTGAAAAGGAACACGGGATTCATATCAGGTCAGGCAACTGCTATCGAAAGAGAAACAATGTTTGACCTGAAACAATATCTATATTCAGGGATACTGCCTGCATTTTCTGGTTTTTAGTCTAGAATTCCTGCATTTGGCTTGAAAGAATAGACAGCAAGTCCCCTGGTATCTGGAATCCAAGCAACTGGTAAAAAAAAAATCGAGGAAAATAAATGTAAAAATTAAAATAAATAAGAATAAAATAATAGGTAAAAATTATGTGTTTAAAATTGTAAAAGTCTCTGAAGTAACCTTTGGTGAAGGGAGCAAAGGTCATATTTTTCTCATAGCAGCTGTTTGAATAAAGTTGTGTTTGAATAAAATGGTGTTGCCCAGGATGAAGAGCTGGTTGATGCCGCTTGCCATTGGGGTGACTCCCTTAAAGTGGGCGACTCCCTTATCCCTGCTTAGTAAGAGTGGCCCCAGTCAAAGACATTATCTGTAAACTTGGGAGGGGTTGGGGGGTGTTGGTAATTATCTATAAGGTCTTTTAGGCGGTTCCGTGGAGGGGGAAGAACCTGTAGATGCAGCGACAGTTAAATGTTTTCAAAGAATGTGACTGAAAAGAAAGTAAATTCTTTAACGTTTATATATTCACATAAGGGAAGTTTGTTCAGTGTAAGTACAGTCTAATATTTTTAAATGTTTATTCTTAATGCAGGCGTATTAGTTAGGCTTTGTAAGAGTTTGTCTCGAGCAACTGGAAAATACACTTATCCGGCATCTACCAATCCCTATAGGTGCCGGAAACCAGGGGTTTTACTGTATACATACATATATATGTATATATATATATATATATATATATATATGTGTGTGTATAAAAATAATTGTATCTGTATTTATGTTAATCCTGAGTACAGAGCCATAGAGAGAATCTTCTTTACAGTAGAAATAGAACATGTGGTCACGTATTATTGTGTAGTATAAACATTACTGATAATCCGCCACACAATTAATTCTACCCAATCAGTTACAGTTCAGAATTAGCAGAAACCTACCTCACCAAATTTATTCTGTTGCTTTACAATAATGCAAAATGCAGAAACTAACCAGGATATCAGGATTTATTTTGAATAGTTCCGACTCGCAGAAATTAGTATGTGCATGCATCAATGCTGCAGTCATTTACATCTTTGATATTCATACTGTCACAATGGACAAAAGCTGTACTCAAGGAACTGATGACATGTTCAACAAACATATATTGGTTTATTCACAATTTAAAATTTAAAGCTCCAAATGTCTTTTTTTCTCTATCAACAAAAAATGAACCAGTTTTACCTGTGAAAGATTATTTGTTGGCAATCCTTTTACCTTGCATAATTTTTCTTTAAATATTCCTGATTTTTTTTTCCACTGTTGCTTTCTTCTCAGATAATGGAGAAGAAGGAATTGGTCTTTATGAAGGTTTGTAATCAGAAATAGCGTTACTTTTGTAGAGAAGCCTTCTGGGCTTTATCTGCAGAAATAAGCACAACTGCAATAGATTTCCTCTGGTTTCAGTTGTCCACATGGATAAAATCTCACACATTTAGATTCTATTTTCCTTTAAAAATAGCAGATATTATAAACGTAACCACTTGTCCAGATCTGATATAAAATTAGATTTAGAGTGGAGTTTGCTACAAATAATTTCTGTGAATGGGCAGGAAACCATGTAGTGTCAATTGCAGTCATTTTTGTACCAAGCGTGTGGTTGGTGAACATAAATGCAAACAGTTCACAAGAGATGTTTCACTCAGGTATGTTTCTGTCATGTGTATACAATATGTACACCTGAACCTATCTGTTAAACAGATTTAGTTGCCTGATTTAAATTATTATTTGATATTGAATGTGTTGTACATTAAAATTTTACGATTTGCATAAAGTATTAAGTGCTTCAAGCACATTATAGGTGATAACCTCGGATCCCAGTTCTGAACATAATGCAGAGTGTTTATCTTTAAATTCCGGTAAGTAATGAAAATGTTGCTAGTCGACATTTATGGCAATGGAAAGGTTGGCTTACTTTTGTAAAGCTAGGTTTAAAATCATATTCTTGGCATAAATGAACAAGACAGTACCTTTAACCATTAAAAATTCTAAATTAAAAATTCGATGAAACCGCAGACTCAATACCAGATGTTCTTTTTACCATCTCTTCGGGTACTGAGATTGTTCCCTTGGAGCCAAATTGAAGAAGAAATAGCCTTTTTCCAAGAATGAACTAGAGACTTTTTTTTAAACTCGGTCAGAATTAACATGAAATATCGGATCTCCACTTTTATGGTAAATTGCAATTTACAAGCAACCTTAGTATGAACTGAAATAGCAGAACGGAAGTCCTGTGACTGTGCAATCACAAGGACATGGACAAGAAAGAATCCATTTGGGATTTGGTTCCATGTGCTACTATCGCAAGGAATCATGTTCGCTCTCATTTCCTGTCGAAGCCCTTTGTGGTGAAGAAGGGTGGCATGGAGAGCGTAGCGGCTCGTGCAACCTTGTTACAGTGCTAGCGTTCGGATTTCAAGCTTGGCGCTCTCTGAAAGGAGTTTGTACATTTCCCCCATGACTGTAGGGGTTTCATCTGAGTGCTCCAGTTTCCTCCCACCTTTCAAAATGTCCCGGGGCTGTCGGTTAATTTGAGTGGGATTCAGCAACATGGATTGTAAAAAAAAGTTGAAAAAGAATTGTCTTTCAAGAAATTAGACTGATCACATCCCATTTCCTATTCCACTGAATGCAAACTGCTGTTTGATGTCATCGATGCAAGTTTCTGACTTAAAATTTCTTAAATTAAATTTTTTTAATTGAGACATACAGCATGGTAACAGGCCATTATGGCCCACGAGTCCGTGCCAACTAATTTACACCCAATTAACCTACACCCCCGTTATGTTTTGAAGGGTGGGAGGAGCCCCCGGGGAAAATCTATGCAGACATGGGGACAGCATACAAACTCCTTACAGACAGCACGGGATTCAAACCAGGTCCTGATAACTGGCACTATAGCAGTGTTACGGTAACCTCGACACTAACTGTGCTGCCCCTCAACAAAAATTAGATCACAGACTCAGCTCACCATAGTTAATGGCAGCATCAGGCACAGAATACTTTATGCAGAAAGAACATTCAGATCTATATGTGAATTTTGACTGGGATTTTTTTATATGTACTGATGCATCAGCATTTATTTTAACGGGCTGTCATCTGGAAAGGTGACATTAATTTGGATTAGACCAGATTTTACAATTTGTTATCTCTGCTAAATTACATCAGCCAGAAATTGGAGACCAGCAATTCAATGGAATTGTTTTGCTTATTGTCATGTGTACTAAATTCAGTGAAAACACTCTGTTTTGTGTGCTATCCAGGGAAGTCAACCCATATTTAATGCAGAAAGTAGTAAGATAATAAAAAGTGTAGGGTGTGGTGTTACTCGAAGAATGGACTGAGCAGGGTCACAAAGACCATGTGCAGGGTACAGAGAAAATACAGTTATAAAGAGTAATGACACCATCTTTTGCCAAAGAGAGATCCAGTTAAGAGTCAGATAACATCTGAAACTGCCCTTGCATCTGGAGGTTTTCAAACTTGTGTGTCTTCTACATGTCCAAGTTCAAGTCAAGTTTATTGTCATCTGATTGAAGAAGTACAACCCGATGAAATAGTGTTCTCCGGTCCTCAGTGCAAAACACACCGACACACAACCAGACATAACACACGTGCAGACAAATAATACATATGCAGGACACAGATCCATTCATACAAGTAAATAAATAAATATTGTTTTGTGACTTTGAGAGTCTCAGATGGTTCATGTGAGCGGTTCCTTTTGTCGTTCAGCATTCTCACTGCCTGTGGGAAGAAGCTATTCCTCAGCCTGGTGGGGCGGGCTCTGATTCTCCTGTATCCCTTTCCTGAGGGGAGCAGCTAAAAGATGTGGTGTGCAGAGTGGCTGAGGGGAGCAGCTGAAAGATGCGGTGTGCAGGGTGGAAGGGGTCCTCAATGATTTTGGATGCCCTCTTCAGACAATAATCCCCATAGATCACATCGATGTGGGGGGGGTGGGGTGGTTGGAGACCACAATGATCCTCTCTGCCACTCTTCTGGCCCTCTGATCCATTTCGCTGCAGCAACCATACCCCCACTGTGATGCAGCCGACCAGGGCGCTCTTGATGGAGCTTCTGTAGAAGGTTGACATGATGGTGGCCAGTAGCATTGCCCAATTCAGTCTTCTCAGGAAGTACAGTCACTGTTGCGCCTTCCTGACAAGTGAGGAGATGTTGAGTGTCCACGATAGGTCACTAGTTAAGTGAACTCCAAGGAACTTGGTGCTCTCCACTCTCTCCATTACAGAGTTGTTGATGTGTAGTGGAGGATGGCCATTCATGGTTCTCCTGAAGTCCACGATTATCTCCTTCCTCTTGTCAAGTTGAGACTCAGGTTGTTATTCTCGCACTAATTCATGAGATTTTCCACCTCTTCTCTGTAGAGCGACTCATCGTTGTTGCTGATGAGGCCAACGACTGTTGTGTCATCGGCAAACTAGATGACACTGTTGGAGCTGGATCTGGTGATGCAGTCGTGGGTCAGTAGCGGGAATAGAAGTGGCCGAGCACACAGCCCCGAGGTCTCCAGTGCTCAGCATAATGGTGCTCAACGTTTTGCTACCAATCCAGACAGACTGAGGTCTTTCAACTAGGAAATCCATAGATCCAGTTACAGAGAGAGGTATTGAGTCCCATTGAGGACAGCTTCTTCTCCAACCTTTGGGAAATGCCGAGATGAAGTCTATGAACAGTAGCCTGGTGTATGAGGCATTGTTCTCCAGGTGGGCCAGAACGGAGTGAAGGGATACAGATATAGCATCATATGTGGAATGCTTTCTTCTATGGGGGAATTGCAATGGGTTCAGCATCTCTGCATGGGGTACTTTGATGCGCTCCATCATCAGACGCTCAAAGCATTTCATAATGGTGGAGGTCAGTGGCACAAGGAGGTAGTTACTGAGGCCTGTTATTGTTGCCCTCTTGGATACCGGGATGATGGCGGCTGTCTTGAGTGGGAGGGGAAGGAGAGAGTGTGATTGGGGAGGCGAATGGAACCTTTAGTCTATAGGCAGGTTTCCAAAACAGTATTGTGAGGAATTTTGGGCTGCTTATTCGAGGAAGGATGTGTTGACATTGGAGTGAGTCAGAGATTCAGCACATTGATACATTGACACATGGGTGTCCAGATTCAGTCCTTCAGCACCTAACCTTGGACAGGGGAGCACAATTTACCTCTGAGTTCTGGGCAGCACTGGCAAACTTCTTGGGGACACAGCTCCACCAAATCACGGCATATCACCCTCAAGCCAATGGGTTGGTGGAATGGTTTCACAGGCAACTGAAGGCAGAAAATTTTACTGTCGATTGCCTGAAACCGGCATATCTGGACTGTGACCAGCCAGTCTTCACTTCTCCCCCAGGACACAAGGCCAGTCCACCCAAGGCAATGGACAATAGCCCTATCGCCAGTTCTGTGGGGGGAGGGTGGGTCATGTAGCAGACTGAGCATGGAGATGCGGACTGGCTCACAAAATGGCCGACGAATGCGGCAACCAGGCAGACCTGGAGATGACACCAGCCATCATCCCAGGTGATCTCCCGCATGGCGGAAAGATGGGGTAATCTGTGGAAATTCCAGTCCCAGGCCAGCGTTCTGATGATGCAGGACCCTTTCGTCAGTGCCTGGGGCCCATATAAAAGTGATGGCCAATGCAATAAACCAGTTTCAACTTCAAGGCTTTGGTGTGTATGTCGTTTTTCATCATGCCTGCATAGCACAAATGCTGCAGCCACAAAATATTGAGCAATTGTTATAGGAAATTCATCCACTATCCCATTTACATAGACTAATTCCAGATAACAGGGGTTTTACTGTATGAAGATATTATATTTATTCTGTAGCTATTTCAAAGATGTAGAGATTCTTCATGTTCTTCCTCTCCCATGTTCAGTGCAGCTTCTGCTATGATTGCAACCTGAACATGAAGCTGTCAAGGAAGGACTCCTAAATATTCTCCATTCATTCTCAAAACTATGGTGTCACATATTTTCCTTCCCTGTGCCCAACATTAAGGACAAAAAAAAAATCATTTGATTTCTCTTGGCATCCAAGTTGATGTTAATGCCATCAGGTTGGAGTGTCCAAATGGAAAATTAGGTGTTACTCTTCCATTTTATGGGTGTTTTCATGGTTTAGAGCTTGTTTTCATTGGTCAGGTAGAAGTATGAACTTATCTGAGAGTTGCAATCTGAATTTGAATTTTGTTGGCCTTATGCAGAAGAAGACCATGAAAATATTCAGGAACATTGGTCCGAGGTGGAGGAAGGTTTGTCTTGTCTATGACTATTTGTTTGCTGTGGTGTGAATACTGGAGCACCTCTGCTGACCCTACCATTGATATCATCCAGTTAACGAGAGATGTCTTGTCCATGCAAACAGACTTTCAGAAATTTAAATATTGTGGTACAAGATTGGCACTTTGGGTCTTAATCGGACATTCTTAAATGTCCTTTTCTTCATTAAGCATACTTTGGGCAAATTTTGGAAAAGTAATTTGGGAGGAAAGAACCAATCAGAAGGATGAGTTTCAGTTGCTGGCCAGTGGTCAGAAATAGTTGAACAATCTGGTTGGTGTTCTGTCGTGTATTCATTGCTGAATGTAATAGATGACAGAAAGGACGGGGTCATCATTGTCAAATTCAATGCAATGGACATTAAACTTTACACATAATCTCAAAGGTACACAATTGCAAAAAGCAGTTTCCTTGTCCCACAGAACATGTATGCATTTTTTTTTATTTTATTTAATTTCACATATGCATGAAAACTTATACATAAATTGTCCTGTTCAACACATTAAAGATTAATACATAGTGATTTAAAAACAATAATCCCCCCATCCTTCCCCCTCCCCTCCCCATTAGCCGATAGAAAAGAAAGGAAATAAATGGGAGAAAAAAAAGAGAACATCTAGATATTATTTAAACAAAAACTATCAACTAAAATCAAACATATTTTAATTTTAGGAGTCGGGAGATACAGGTTGGGCGATTACTACCTAATTCCTACAATTTGAAAATATGGTTTCCAGATCTTTTGAAAAATTTCAAATTTACTCCTTAAATTATATGTAATCTTTTCAAATGGTGTCCAACGACCTATTTCAGTCTGATCATCTACTCATTCCCAAATACACGTCTGACAAAGTTACTGCCACACACTTGCCAGCTACCACTAATGCCATTTTAATAAATTCTTTTTGATATTTATTTAATTTCAATTTCAATACTGTGCCAAAAATATTTCCAAGTAAAAAAAAATTTAGATCTTGAGCAAACTTAACTTTTGTAAATCTTCCCGAAAATAAACCAAATTCTATCCAAAAGGGTCTTAGTTTTGAACATTACCATATAGAATGTAGAAAAATACCTATTCCTTTATTACATCTAAAACATTTATCTGAAAATGTACATGCATGAATTGTAGTATGTTTTACCAAAGTAAACTAAAAATCTGAAATCTTAAATGGAATAAAAGCTCCATTAATCTTTTTTAAAATTAGACATACATTACGGTAACAAGCACTTTGGGCTCCCAAGTCCTTGTCGCCCAATTACATCCAGTTAACCTACAACCCCCAGTACACTTTGAATGGTGGGAGGAAACTAGAGTCCCCAGGGTAAACCCACACAGACACAGGATGAATGTACAGACAGCACCGATCGCTGGTGCTGTAACTGTGCTGCCCTGAAGTTATGTTTGAAAATTTATGGCGCTCCTTCAACTGCATTCGGAAATCCATTTCTCCAAATCAAATTGATGACAGGTGACTCTTATACACGAGTACATGTGTGTAAACTCTGCCTCCCTGCTTATTATGCCACTGTGCCATTTACAACAAGATATTAAATCAAATTTCTGTGCGTCGTGCAGTTGGACATGGCATTCCATTAGCAAGTTTTATTTTCTATCATGTGTTACTCATCTTGCTAATTCCATTGCTTGTGTTTTTTTTAATGTCATTAAGATGCTGAGGAGAAACCTCAATGTACACCTTTTAACTGGGGGAAAGGCAAGTCCTTTTAATTGCTTTTTGAGTGAATAGAGTGGAGTTTGTGAGTTGAACACACACCCAGAGTTTCAACATTAGACCTGTGCTCTCTGCTAAATCATGTTTGCTGTTTGATTTGTAGCTTTTTTGTGCTCTTTCTCTTTTCTCTTCATTCTCACCTGTTCCTAGTTTTCAATGTTTATCTTGCTTTTCATAATCAGTTCCGAGTTCTGTGGTTTGATGTGTTGTCAAGAAAATAATGATTTCATTTTAGTTGTTGGCAATAGGCCTGAGAAGCAAAGGACTCTGCAATATGTTAATGGGACAACTGACCCTAAAGAGCCGCAGTTTTAATTGATCATGGCAGAAGATGAAAGAATGACTGGGCAATTTAAATAACGGGTGTCAATTCTAATACCAATCCCATTCCCGTTTTGGTCACCAGCAGTGCAGAAGTGAGGTTTTGTTTAAATTAATAGGTTCCATCCCAGAATTGCAGTGATCTATCAATTTTCAAGCTGAGGTTATCAACCAAAGTGCAGATAAGGCAAAACCCTTCTCTCAGCTGGAACCTGGCCACAGAAGTTAACCATATAACCATTTACAGCGCGGAAACAGGCCATATTGGCCCTTTGAGTTCGCGCCAGTTCACTTGAACAACTCCACTAGTTCCCCCCTCCCACTCTCTGCCCACAACCCTCCAACCCATCACAAATCTTAAATGGATGAGTCTTATGAATTATAGCTGGGTAGGGGGTGAGGATGCTACAAAATCCTTTTAAATTTGAAATGTGATTTTAGACTTGCTTCAGAGCCTGAACTGGGATCTTAAAGCAGCGCTAGTGAGTGTGACATCCTCAGTGTCAGCATTTCAATTGTAGACCTGCTGCCACAAAGATTAGCAGTGACCTTGGACATTGATGTGACTACGTTCAAAATTCAAAGTTTAGATTTATTGTCAGAGTACATACATGGCATCATATACATTCCTTTACCTGCAGGCCAGGCAGAATTTTTAATTACCAGTAACTGTAAACTGTACTAAAGATTAAAGAAATGTAAACAAACTGACTGTGCAAATACAGAAATAAATAATCAGTAATAAATAATGGGCAAGGTAAGAGTCCTTAAATGAGTCCCTGGTTGAGTTTGTCATTGAGGAGTCTGACGGTGGAGGGGTAGAAGCTGTTTCTGAACCTGGTGGTATAAGTCTTGTGGAACCGATACCTCTTTCGTGATGGCAGCAGTGGGAACAGAGCATGCGCTGGGTGGTGTGGATTGTTGATGCTCTCCAACAGCAGTGCTCTCTGTAGATGTTCTCGATGTGGGAAGGGTTTTGCCTGTGAGCTACTAAGCAGCTATTAGTACCTATAGTGGGTGTGAGGTATGGAAAAATTAAATTGCTGTGGAGTAGGTTTACACTGGTTGGCGCAACATTGTTGGCTGAAAGGCATATGTTGTGCTGTAGTGTTCTGTTCTATGTCCTACTGTTCAGCGTAGAGCATGCTCTGGAATAGAGGCTAGGACAATGTTGCCTTGGGGAGAAGGTGGTTGAGGGGCCCTGTGTAGGAAGGGACAAGATATATCCAGGGAATGGGATAGTTCAAGGGCTCGGTACACTGTATTTGGGTCTTGTTGTGGAATAGAAAACAAGAAAACTGGGGGACATCGAGGTCGCATGGTTACAAATTCAAGGTTGGGGGTAAGGGTATCAATGGCAAGGCCACACTTACTGCTTGTCCCATGGGAAGGTGGAACTGCCACACCACACCCCACCCCCCCCAACCAGGAGCCACTGCTGTCCTCATGAATTAACTCACAGAATGCTGTAGGGTAATGAGTTCCAAGGTGTTGACAAAGCAGCATTGAAAGACCGATGTTGAAGGTTGCGATTGTACTGCAACACAGAAACTTGCTGGAGAACCTCAGCAGGTCACGCAGCATCCATAGGAAGTAAAGGGTAATCAAACTGTTGGACCCAAACCCTTTGCCAAGGTAGATAGGTGCTTGAATAGAAAGGTGGGGGAGGAGGGGAGGAGAAAAGGCGGATATGGGTGAAACAGGTGGATATGGGTGGGAGAGTAAAAAAGGTTTCCTCTCCCTTTTCTTATCCATCTCTCCTTTTCTCTAGCTGTCTGCCCCCATCCCATCCCTTTCCACCCCCGCCTTTCTTTCCCTGTCTGTCTGTCTCCCTTCATCCAGTTCCCTTCCCTCTCCAGTCAGAGAGTTACCCTCTCCTGCATCACTTCTCAAGCAACATTCAACTGCATTGCTCGTCGTCCAGTAATGTAATGGGTTTATTCCCTCAAAGGGCATTTTCAAATTGTCTTTGTAACGAGCTGATGATTTCCTTCTCACCATTATTAACACTAATTTTTTTTTAATCCATGTTTGCAATGTCAGACTTGAAGGTGGAGAACATGATTAACAGCAGGATTCTTTAACAGCGTGGAGGAACAGAGAGATCTTGGAGTCAAGGTCCATAGATCTCTCAAGGTTGCCAGGCAGGTTGATAGGATGGTTCAGAAGGCATAAATGGTGCACTGCCCTTCATTTGTCAGGGGATCGAGTTCAAGACCTGTGAGGTAATGTTGCAGCTTGTTAAAACTCTGGTGACCCCACACTTGAAATATTGTGCTCAGTTCTGGTCACCTCATTATGTAGATGCTTTGGAGAGGGTACAGAGGAGACTTACCAGGATGTTACCTGTGTACGTGTACTATGAGGCAAGTCTGATGGAGCTGGGGCTTTTCTCTTTGAAGTGACGAAGGATGAGAAGTGTCTTCTAGAGGTTTAGAAGGGGCATAAAGAGGATGGACAGCCAGCACATTTGTCCTGGGGTGATATATACTAGAGGACATCTCTACAAGGTGAGTGGAGGAAAGTTTAGGGGAGGTGTTTTTTACACAGAGGGTGGTTGAGGCCTGGATTGGTTTGCTAAGGATGGTGGTGGTGCCTGATACAATGGGGACATTAAAAGATCTCTTAGACAACCAAATGAATGTTAGAAAAGTGGGGGGTTTTGGTGTGAGGAAGGAAATGGTTAGATTATTATACAATACATACATACATACAGCACAGAAACAGGCCATTTCGGCCCACCAGTCCATGCTGCCCAACTTACACCCCTTAACCTACACCCCTGGTATGTTTTCAACAATGGAAAGAAACCAGAGCCCCCTCAGAAATCTCACATAGACATGGGGAGAACGTACAAACTCCTGACAGACAGCGCAGGATTCAAACCACAGTCTGGTCCCAATCCTTGGCGCTGTAAAGCCACTACGCCAACCGTGGGTTTACATAGGTTGGCACAACATTGTGGTTGAAGGGCCTGTACTGTACAGCATTCTCATATTCATGAAACAATATTTATTTATTTATGTGTTTGTATTGATGAAATACTTGTCCTGCATATGTTTGTCTGTATGTGAGTTCTCTGGTTGTGTGTCTGCGTGTTTTGCACTGAGGATCGGAGAAAGCTGCTTCGTCAGGTTGTACTTGTACATTCAGATGGCAATAAACTTGACTTCACTAATGGCTATGTTCTACATTGTTTTTAACTGCTCCACAGTGGGTATTGATCTTGGAGCAGGGGATATCATTGTTTTTTTAAATCTGTTTGAGGACTATTAATCCATCTAAAATTATCCTATTTGTTTCCCAACATTACCAAACAAAGCATCTGGAACATCTCAATTCCCTTTCACCTCAGTAGAGTTACAATGCATTAGACTCGTACTCATGGTTGGCATCAGAAGAGACCTAATCTCTGATGTTATGAGCCCAGAGGACCCCAAAACCCAGCAGCAATAAATAAATATTCACCAAGACAAGTGGTTACTTAAACAAAACTGGATTTTAATTATCTTTAAACATGAAAACAGGATCACACTTTAACTTATCAATATTAATTTAACCAAACTAACTTAACCCCCTTCTAATCCTAAGCATACGTGGAGGTAATGTGTGTGTAAGTTTAGAAAAGTTATTTATTTCACAGTCCAATCTCACTTCTCATTCCTCCAAGTTCACTGGTTGCAGGCAATTGTTACACTGTGCACAGAATTTAACATTTATATAGTTCACCAGGCTTTGGTGCTTGAAAGGTAAATGGTTACCGCTCAGCAAGGTTCTTGTCGGTTTTCAGAGAGAGATTTGTTGTTCCTGGACACAATCTGAATCCTTTTACTCAGCCATGTCAATGTCTTACCGAAGAAACTTGCCAAATTAGGGTTTTCCCAGATGATAACCTCTTTCAGATCACCACAGAGTTCCTTTTTTGTTTCTCTAATTTCAAGTGAAACATTAGGCAGCCAGTCCTCTTCTCTTGTATGGACCACAAGCACTTTGACCAGGCTGAGCTAAGCATTCACAACTCATCTTCCAAATGGGATTTTCCACAAACTTGCCAGCTTGTCCTGTTCTAGTCCCAGCTGCTGCTGCTGAATGTAAAAACTGCAGAATTGATCTCTCTCTCTCTCTCTCTCTCTCCTCCTCTTACTCTCTCCCTCTTACTCTCTCTCTCTCACTCACTCTCTGTCTCAGAGAAAAACCCATTTTACTCTCTTTGCTTGCAAAACCACATGACTCTCTTAGAATAGCAACCTCCACTAAGACAGCACATGGCTCCAAACCTACTACTCCGAGTTCTTTTATCTGTTGCTTTTCAAAACAACAATCCATTAGTGAAGTCCCTTGGGCACTCCCCAAAGCATTTGCAAAGACATTCGGAGCTGGCCTGTCTGGCTTAAGCAGAGCTCCAGTATTTTAAATGAGATTTATTTTTGTGTTTGTATGTGACCTACAATTAAAAAAAACCTGCCACACTTTATCTCCCAAAATCATATCTATATACAATATAAAATACAATATATTCTGTCACACTAGGCATTAGGATAACCACAATGGGGTTGGGGAGGGAGTGTGGGGTGGGGGCATAAGCTGCCATTCGAGAACTCGCTCAGCAGGGAGGGGGGGTTGCTTTAGCTGCCATGGACTGCCTCTGTCCACCGTGCCATTTCATTTACCCTTCCCTCCACCGTTTCAGACAAGCGCGTGTTGAGACGAAACTACACGATTCATTCAGCTTCTGTTATGACATCACGTGCGCATGCACATTCCATGCATTCCATTTATTACCAACGTAACTTCCTTTCTGACATCACACGTGAATATAATTTTTTTCGTATTTTTGTTTTTATTTCATTTCATTTAGCGAAGATTACTTTTAATATGATAAATATAAAATGATTTAAAATGGGTGGGAGGGTGGTGAGGTACAATAACTGATTTGGGGGGGAGGGCTTGGCCCATGAATGTCCCCCCTTGATGCTGGCTATGCCTGTACATGGTAGATTGTAGAAGCAGCAGGAAAGGACAGTTTGAGACAAGAGACAAGATTACATACAGTTACAGTAAAACACCTGTTATCCGGAAACCATGCAACCGGCAAAATAAATAGATAAAAATGACGATAGTTTAAAAACAGTGCCCCCTAGGGGTTAATTCCGTAATCACGCAACATGCAATTTCAAGCAACCAGAAAATTCACCTCTGGCATCTACCAATCCCCATACGTGCCAGATACTGGGAATTATATTATACAGATGCCCCAAATTTCTGTTGCATCCACACAGGAACAACGACATTGTACAAATTAAATTACCACAATAGTCTAGTCAGGGAAGAGTTAATAAATACAAAAGGATAGAAAGGTAACTTCACCATTGCAGATGGTGCAAGTAAAGAAAGCTTAAGGAATGAGCTATTCAATTTTTTGTAACTAATGTCTCTGTGTTGTTGCTTATGGAACATGGCAGTAAGATGGATGGATGGATTAAAGTTGGTCATATTAAAAAGCAGTGAAACATGAAAATCTCCAGATGCTATGGTTGCAGTAATTACACAGAATGCTGGAGGAACTCAGCCAGTCTTGCAGTGTCCATAGGAGGTAAAGATATACTGCCGACGTTTCGGGCCTGAGAACGGGTGAGAATAAAAGGCTGTCCTCCTCTTCCTGCCCAATGATTGCCTTTTGTCCTTTGGCCTGTGCTCCCCCTGCCTTTTCCTCCCTCCTGTCTCTGCTTTTTGCTCATACCTTGACCAAGGGCTCAGGCCCGAAACATCGGTTATATATCAGGTCAAGTCAAGTTTATTCTCATGTGATTGCACAAGTACAACCTGACAAAGCAGCATTCTCTGGTCCTCGGTGCCAAATGCACAAGCACACAACACACATATAGACAGACAATACATATAGAACATAGAACAGCACAGGGCAGGCCCTTCGGCCCACAATGTTGTGCTGACCTTTAGACCCTGCCTCCCACAAAACCCTCCACTATAAATTCCTCCGTATGCTAGTCTAGTCGTCTCTTGAATTTCTCCAAAGTACCTGCCTCCACCACTGACCCAGGTCATGCATTCCACACATCAACCGCTCTCTGGGTAAAAGACCTTCCTCTAATATCTCCCTGGAAGTTCCCACCCATTACCTTAAAGCCATGCCTTCTTGTATTGAGCATTGGTGCCATGTGAAGAAGGAGCTGGCTGTCCACTTGATGTACAGGACAAGTATTCATATATACTAATAAATAAATGAGTATTGGTTCGTGAATATGAGAGTCTCAGATCGTCAGTGAGAGTAGATCCTTTGGTCGTTCAGCATTCTCACCACCCGTGGGAAGAAGCTGCTCCTCAGCTCTGATACTCTTGTATCTCTTCCCCAATGGGAACAGCTGAAAGATGCTGTGTGCAGGGTGGAAGGAGTCCTCAATGAATTTGCGCGTCCTCTTCAGACAACAATTCCAGTAGATAACATTGCTGGGGGGGGTGGTGGAGTGAGGGGGAGGAGGGAGACTCCAGTGATCCTCTCTCACTCTTATGGTCCTGTGGATTGACTTCCAATCCATTTCTCTGCAGCAACTGTACCCACACCATGATGCAGCCAGCCAGGATGATTTCAATAGAGCTCCTATAGAAGGTTGACATGATGGTGGCTGGAAACCTTGCCCACTTCATTCCTCTCAGGAAATGCAGTCACTGATGTGCCTTCCTGACAAGTGAGGAGATGCTGAGTGTCCATGATAGGCCACTAGTTAAGTGAACTCCAAGGAACTCGGAGGTCTCCACACTCTCCACTACATCTCTCTTTGCCTCCTATGGATCCTACCTGACCTGCTAAGTTCCTCCAGCATTTCTGTGTTTTTTAGTTTTAAAAAGTAATGCCTTGTTCAATGTACCAATCAGAAGTATTTGGATGTGGAATGCGCATGAATACTTTGGTGACATTGTTGAAGTTTCTGTAGTGTTATTTACAATGGATTTCATTCAATTATGGGATAAAGGTGATAACAAGTAATGAGGTAGAAAGTGTGGAGAACCAGGACCGTGCCATTGTGTGGTGTGTGATAATGTTTCAGACATCTTCCAGCAGAGGGAGCAAAACCATCAGAGATGGGCATGGTGGTTGCCTTTAAAGCACTGTGTATGAAGCCGGCCTCCTTAAATCCTCGTCCTCCTCAAACTCTGACCATCGTGAAGACAAGATTATGCTTCTCAGAATGTGAAGCCTACTTTAATGTCCAAGATTCTCTGACTCGGAAGGTATCTGACTATTGCAGTTGGACAGGATGGTAGTAGGGCCACACCCTGGAGGACATGACACCTTTATTTGTTGGTAAATTTCCATTCAGTTCATGCAACCCTAAAATGGCCTTACATATTCCATGTCGGTTGTGGTCTCCTGGAGTCCAGGGCATGAGGACGTGGGGTGAAGCACGAAAGTCAGCAGAGGCTGTGATTGTAGTAAAAGGCAGAAATATTTTTAAAAAATGATAAATGAACCTACCCAATTAACCAACAGCCCTCTATGTTTTTGAAAGGTGGGACAAAACCAGAGGGCCCAGAGGAAACCCACACAGACACGGGGAGAACATTCAGGGTTGCACTAACCACACAGTTGGCGTACCAGCGATCGGAACTGGGATTCAAATCCCTCACTATCTGTAAGGAGTTTGTATGGTCTCCCCATGTCTGCGTGGGTTTTTCCTCCCACCGTTCCAAACATACTGGGAATGTAGGTAAATTGGATGTAATTGGGTGGCACGGGCATGTGGGCCAAAATGCTGGGTTATCATGCTGCATGTCTAAGTTTAAAATATAAATTTAAATTTATGCAGCTCCTTATAGACAGCATCAGATTTGAACCAGGGTCGCTGGTGCTGTAATAGTGTTACACTGACCACTAGCCTAACTCTGCCACCCTCAGAATAAGAGAAATGCTGGAAGATTTTAGCAGGTTTCTCTGCATCCATTGGTAAAGGTGAAGGCGCCATTATTGTCGTGTAATGCTACATTTAGAATGTAACATAAATAAATTCTTTAACCTTTCACTACCATAAGGCAGACGGAGAGTTGTCACTTTGTCCAGTGCCCCTCACAGAAACCTACAGCACCTGCTGTTCCTAGACAGTCTCCCCTCCAAGTACTGACCAGACCTGCATCTGCTTAGCTTCTGATATTAGACAATCTCAGGCATATTCAGGCTGTAGGCAAGCATCTATAGGCACATTGAAGAAGAGCTCAGGCCCGAGAGGTCAGTAATATATCTTTACCTCCTTTGGAGACTGCAAGGCCTGCTGAGATCCTCCAGCATTTCTGTATTTTCATTGAAAAGTGAGTTATGCTCATTTGCCCGGAGCTGAAATGGGAAATGCCATGTACAGAAAGGTTGAAAATTTTTGAACTGATTTTTAAAATATTTTTGTCATAGTTTTAATTGCACTTGGATGCCTTTTTTTTTAAATTTACTGAAGGGATAGATCATGGGGAACAAATGCAGCCCAGTGTTGCCAGAATATTTCCAGAAAATGAACTGGCATTGAAATGCTTACCTCATAACTATATAACCATATAGCAATTACAGCATGGAAACAGGCCAACCTGGCCCTTCTGGTCCAAACACCTTCTCCAACCTAACCCCACGGACGTACACTCAACCCGTAACCCTCCATTCCTTTCCCATCCACATACATATCCAATTTCTCCTTAAATGCTAATATTGAGCCTGGCTCCACCACTTCGTCTGGAAGCTTGTACCACACACCCACCACCTCTCTGAGTAAAGAAGTCCCCCCTCATTTGCCCCCAACTCTCAACCCACATCCTCTCATTTGTATCTTCCCCTTTCTTAAAGGAAAAAGCCTCTCCACGTCCACTCTATCTATACCCCTAATAATTTTAAATACCGCAATCAAATCCCCTCTCAACCTTCTACACTCCAAAGACCTAATTTATTTAACTTTCCCCTATAACTTAGACCTTGTAACCATGGCAACATTCTAGTAAATCTTCTCTGCTCTCTCTCTCCAAATTGTTGATATCTTTCCTATACTTTGGTGACCATATACTCCAAATTTGGCCTCACCAATGCCTTATACAATTTTAACATAACATCCCAGCTCCTGAATTCAATGCTCTGATTTATAACAGCCAACATACCATAAGCTCCCTTCACCTCCCTCTCCACATGTGACTTCACCTTCAGGGAACGATGTTCCATTATTCCTGTCGTACTGCACTCTTCAATCCCTGACTGTTCACCATGTATGTCCTATTTTGATTAGCCCTACCTAAATGTAATATCTCACACTTCTCTGCATTAAACTCCATCTGCCATCTTTCAGCCCACTCTTCTAACTGGCCTAAATCCCTCTGCAAACTTTGAAACCCTTCTTCACCATCCACAGCTCCACCTACCTTAGTATCATCCGAATACTTACTAATCCAAATTACCGCCAGATTATTATTAATATATATGACAAACAGCAATGGACCCAATACTGAACCCTGAGGTACTCCACTAGTTTCCAACTTCCAGTCTTACAGTCACAACACAAAGATAAAGGTGGACCATATATACAGTGAAGCCCCTGGTATCCAACACCCATGGGGATTGGTGAATGCCAAAAAAGTGAATCTTCCAGTTGCTTGAGACTGGGTGTTATGTGATTGGCAAATGAACAGCGAGGCATGCCAATTTTAAACTTCCATATTATTTGCCTATTTATTTTCTTTGATTTTTAAAAATTCGATTTGAGTCTGCCCATTGCTTGAATTCTGGATAACAGGGGTTTTACTGTATGACATTCCAACGGGACCAGAATGTTCCCAATATTGGGAAATCTAGGGCAAAAGGTCACATAGAATAAGGAGGAAGTTATTGAGTTTGAAGCTTGTTGAACTCCCTGCCACAAAAGTTGTTGAGGACTGTTCATGAGTTGGTTTCGAAAGAGATGTAGATGTGACCTTTGTGTCTGACAGTTTTCAAGGGTATGGAGAGGAAAGCAGGAATAGGGGACTGAAGTCTTACGATCAGATCTGTTGGAACCAGGCCAGGCTCTCTTCACCTTCTTGGATATAACTGACACAATGATCAGTTTTCACTACGAAAACTAAGGAATCTGTCTCAAAACACTCCAGGTCGTCGTTCAAATCTGCACAGCAACTGCACACAACCATTATCGTCAAGTAGGAAGTCGTGAGTCGGTTGGAATTTTTAGAAGAGGTGACCAAGAAGGTGGATAAGGTAGTTGATAAGATCCCATGTGGTAGGCTGGTCTGAAATTTTCAATAACACAGTTCCAGAGATGTTAAAGTAAATTCTGGATAGAGGGCACAGTAAAACAATAGCCCTCATATCGACAGTTCAATAATTTATAAAGTAATTGGGCACTTTCGTATATGCAAATTCATTTTAATTAACAACAAGAAAACCCACTTGAGGCTCTAAGACAGGCTGGCTTCCTTGATACACTGACTCACAACCACCTTTCCTCCATAAAATGGGCAATTAAACAATTCATCAAAAGCTGGATCAAAACAATATGCAGTCAGCTATCGTCTCACAGTCCTCATCGAAGGTTGCTTATCAGAATGACCACTATAAATTATGTTGAGTTTCAATGTCTTTATCTCCCTATAGTTCCTGACCTGAAAATTGCCTCTAAAGCTGTTTGTCGCATGCCTGGCTGTAAATGTGAGCTTCAAAGGTTCCGTTCATAAGGTGTGATCAGTTCCTGTGGCCCCACCACAGGCAACATGTACTGAATATATCATTGGTAAGATAAATATTCAAATGTCTTTTGTCTCTGGACCATACAAGAATCAGGGAAATCCCACTTTAGGGGATGGGGAAACGAGAGCTCTTGTTTCTACTTTCTCAGTGAAGGTGAGACAGTTGAATGCAAGATAAATGTGGTAATGGTGGAGGATACTTCTCAGATTGGAGGATTGTAACCAGTGATGGCTGCAGGGACTGGTACTGGGTCCCCTGTTGTTTGTCATCTATATCAGTGATTTGGATAAGACTGTAATTGGCATGGTGAGTAAGTTTGAGGATAGCATCAAAATTGGTGGCGTAAGGTCAGAGTCATTTTATTGTCGTTTTCATATTCCAAAGCATAAAAATGAAACTGCGTTTCCCTGAACAGTGCCCATAAATACAAGACAAGGCCCAAACCAAAAACAATCTGGCAAACAAGATTAACCAAGGCAGCCCATGCACGCCACTCAGCCAACCGTAGAAGCCACTGCAAATCTACACGCCGCCATCATGAACAAGCAAAGCAGCAAGCGTGAACACCAGACAAAACATATAACCAAGTCCTAACCACTTTACCTGCCCAAGAAGCCACCGTGGATCTACGCGCAGCCATCTTGAGCATGCTAGCAGTAAGGACACACTAAACAACACTAAATTCACAATGTTAATATTCAAGAATAGGTTGAATAGGTATATGGACAGGAGAGGGGTGGAGGGTTATGGGCCAAATGCAGGTCAGTGGCACTAGGTGGGAGATGATGTTCGACATGGACTAGAAGGGCCAAACTGGCCTGTTTCGGAGCTGTAAATGGTTATATGGACCCCAATCAACAAATAACTCCTCCTCAGTGACTATAATACAACAATAAGATGAACTGAGATGCTGGTCCAAGGAAAATCAGATGGATTTTAACTAAAAGGATTGAGAGATGCTGCATTTTGCAAAGTTAACCCAGCAGGACCTGTACAGTCAATGGCAGGGCCCTGGAGAGTATAGTGAAACAGAGAAATTGAAGATACAGGTAAATAGTGCTCTGAAAGTGGTGACCTGGTAGATTTTTTAACAACAGAATAACAGGAGCTACACTCCAATCCTCTGGCACCACACCCATGGCTAAGGACATTTTAAATATTTCTGCCAGAATGCCTGCAATTTCTACACTAGTCTCCATCAAGGTCTGAGGGAATATATTGTCAGGCCCTGGGGATTTATCCACCCTTATTTCCTTTAAGACAGCAAGCACTTCCCCCTCTTTAATCTGTACAGATTCCATGACCTCAGTGCTTGTTTTCTTTTCTTCCCACAACTCTGTGCCTCTTTCCTGAATGAATACTGATTTTTTTAAAAATCAAGATCTCCCCCATCTCTCATGGCTCCACACAAAGCTGACCCCTCTCATCTTCAAGGGGACCAATTCTGTCCCTTACTGTCCTTTTGCTTTTAATACACCCTTAGGATTTTCCTTCACATTACCTGCCAAAGCAACCTTCTTTTACCCTTCCTGATTTCTTTCTTGAGGTTTTTCCTGCATTTTATAAACTCCTCAAGTACCCCATTTGCTCCATGTTGCCTATACCTGTGATACTCCTATCTCTTCTTTCAAACCTGATCCCTGGGCCTGCTAACTTTACCTTTAATTCTGACAGGAACATACAAACTATGTACTCTCAACATTTCCCCTTTGAAGGTCCTCCACATACCTCACACATCCTTGCCCGAAAACAACTTATCCCAATCCACGCATTCTAGATCCTTCCTTATTTCATCATAATGAGCTCTTCTCCAATTTAGAATCTTAATCCATAGACACATAGGTCACTACAGTACAAAAAAAAACAGGCCATTCAGCCTTTCTAGTCTGTGCCAACATTTATTCCTGAGGCCCAGACCTATCGTTCTCCATAATTTAACTTGAAACTAATGGCATTACGATCACTGGACCCAAAATGTTCCCCTACACATACTTCTGTCATTTGTCCTGTCTCATTTCCCTAATAGGAGATCCAATATTGTACTTTCTCTCTCGTTGGTACCTCGATATATTGATTTAGAAAACTTTCCTGAATACATTTAATAAACTCCAAGCCATCCAGCCCTTTTTCAGTATGGGAGTCCCAGTCAATATGTAGAAAGTTAAAATCTTCCACTATCACAACCTTGTATTTCCTGCAGCTGTCTGCTATCTCCCTACAGATTTACTCCTCCAATTCTCATCGACCATTGATGGTCTAGAATACAACCCCATGAGTATGGTCAGACCTCTCCTGTTATTCATCTCCATCAATACAGCCTCAGTAGACAAGCCCTTTGATCTGTCCTGCCTTAGCACAGCTGTGATATTTTCCTTGACAAGCAGTTCCACCCTCCCCCTTTCATTACCCCCATTCTATTGCATCTGAAGCAACAGAAACCTGGAACATTGAGCTACCAGTCCTGCCCCTCCTGCAACCAAGTTACACTGATGACCACAATGTCATAATTCCACGTACCAATCCACGCACTCAGCTAGACTGCCTTCCCTACAATACTCCTTACACCTGAGAACATGTCCACCACGTACAACCCGTTGTCTTCTAACGGTGCATGTAATTTTCACATCATCTTTTCCCACGTCCTCTCCTCTATCTGGTCTGGCAATCGGGTTCCCCTCCCCCTACAAATCTAGTTTAAACCCCCCCACCACCCCCGCAATGGGGCACTATTAGCAAACCTTCCCACAAGGATATTAATCCCCCTCCAGTTCAAATGCAAACTGTCCCATTGGAACAGCGCCCACCTTCCCTGGAAGAGAGCCCAATGATCCAGAAAACTGAGGCCCTCGTTCCTTAACCGTCTTTAGCCACACATTAAGCTGTTTTATCTTCCTATTTCAAACCTCACTAGCACAACAGGAAATATGACAGGAATTCACAAAGAAATAGGTTATATCTAAAAAAAATCATACATGATAGGAAAACTTTAAAATAATTCTCATGATCAGCAATCCAAAATCCATAAAATAACAAAGTTTCTGAAATGATCATGGATGTGCACACATTATTATCCTTGCCTATGGATGTCTTTTTTTTTCTCTTCTACTACGAGTGGGAAGGTTTTTAAGTGGTTGAAAAAAGTGAGCAATTAGCTGTTTCCTCAGTGTTGCCTGTGTATCACTAGGGCATTTCAAGCAGGGAAAACACCATCTGTAAAGGTAGAGATTCCTCATCCTTATGGCTAAAGACATACCTTTCTGAAA
The DNA here is from genome assembly GCF_036971445.1 of Narcine bancroftii. NCBI lineage: Eukaryota > Metazoa > Chordata > Chondrichthyes > Torpediniformes > Narcinidae > Narcine > Narcine bancroftii. The sequence continues at coordinate 212,220,049 of NC_091470.1, forward strand.
TCGCCGTGGCCGGTTTCGAGGCATCAATTCCAACCTTTCTCAGGGTAGGATAATCGGCGGAGTGCTGTGATCTTCCACCTGATCTGAATGTTCAGCCACTGCAAGCAGCTAGTTAGCGGTGGGCTGATGATGCCATCAGCCTGCAACCCATCTCCCCATTCACCCCTCTCCCTCCATGACACCCTCAAGGCAGAGGCGGTGGGCTTGAGCTGTCGGGGCAGCAGGGGTCAGTGGGAGGCAGCAGGGGCCGTTGTGGCAGTGGTTGCCGGCAGGAGTTGCAAGGGTAGCGGGGACCTCCGGGGCAGTGGGGGCTGGCGGGAGCTGTCAGGGGGCAGCCGGTGTGGGCTGTGACAGCCTCATTGGGCCACTTCATCCTTTGGGCTGCTTTGGCTCAAAATGCAGCAGAGCAATGGCCGTCTTCCCTACCCATAATCCCCCGTGCAGCTGGAACAGTTCTGAGAATCACAGAGCAGTTCCAGCAGTGTGGGGGATTATGGGTTGGGAAGACAGCCATTGCTCTGCCGTGTATTTATGACAGTTGGCACTACAGCATCAGCCGCCCCACCTCCATCAGATCCGTAGGGTGCTACGAGGCGCCTCAGGATATGAATGGGAAGCTGGAGCAGCCTTTTAGAGCTGTTGTCTGAAAGGTATGTTTTAAGTTTTCAATCTGCTCTTGTCACCGGCCTCCATGCCGAGGCCTGACATGAAATGGCCTACTGAGATTAAAACCAGGTGGTGCTTGTCCAACGACCTTCAGATCTGATATGTACATGAACTCAGTCCGTCCTGATTCTTGTGCAACAGGTTCCCTCTGCTTCCAGAGATTCAGTTACACAATGCTGTGTGTTTTGGTATTATCAAGTTGAAAGCTATTTTCCCGATGTGAATGCACCTGACAACTGATTTCAGGTCGCTCCGGAAATTCAACCAGGGATCTTCTCAGCATGAGCCATCTTAACACTTAATGCAATCTTTATTGCAGTTGCTGATAGTAAAATGTCAAGTCAAGTCACCTTTATTTATCGTTCATTCTATGCTCACACGGTAAAGACGAGATAGCATTTCTCCAGGACCACAGAGCATACATAAATATAACTTAGAATAGCAGTTAAATACATTAAAATATTAAAACGTGTAAGAAATAGTCCACAATACTCTATCCCCAAATGTTCTGGGAGTTCAGGAGTCTGATGGCTTGGGGGGGAAAAGCTGTTGCCCAATCTGGACATCAGGGCCCAAGTGCTATGGTACCTCCTATCAGATGGCAGAAGGGAGAACAGTTTACGTGAGGGGTATGTGGAGTCTGTAATGCACATCGAAAGAACCAAAAACTTGTTGATCCAAACCAACGCTTTTATTAACTAAAAGACTGGAGCATATCACAAGTAGGTCGACCAGTCCAAAATAAACTGGTCTGGCTAGGAGCAATCATTTAAGACCTGCCAGTATGTGTGGCTACACTCTCAGCCAATCACAGTCATCCTACACTACCATCTGTACATATGTACATATACACATTGGTGACAGAATCTGTACTATCACAGAGTCCTTCACTATATTCATTGCCTTTCACCTGCATTGAGTGTTGTAAACATCTTCATGGTAGGAAGAGAGCACCCAATGATCTTTTTCTGCTGTCTTCATTATGCTCTGCAGGGTCTTGTAGTCCGAGGTAGTTCAGTTTCCAAACCAGGTAGTGATGCAGTTGCGCAGGATACTCAATATATCCTCTGTAGAATGTAGTGAGGATAGAGGGTAGGAGATGGACTTTCCTCGACCTTCGCGGGAAGTAGGCGCTGCTGGGCTTTCTCGGCTATGGAGCTGGTGTTAAGGGACCAGGTGAGGTTCTCTGACAAGTGCGCTCTGAGGAAACTTGATACCTTTGACCTCAGCGGTGGAGCCGTCAATGGTCATTCCCCATACAATGTTCCTTTGGAGCATGACAGTGCAAATTAAATTCTGTTGATCTAGAAGTGCTCATCGTTGGGTATTTGCACAGCTCATCTACCTTGGAATATAGGTACAAGCGACACAGTTGGCCTAGCGGTTAGTGCAACACCTTTACATCTCCAGCGACTCGGGTATGAATCCCGCGCTGTCTGTAAGGAGTTTGTACGTTCTCCCCATATTTTTCTGGGTTTTCAGGGGGTCTTTGCTTTCCTCAAAAATTTAAAGTAAAATAAATTTCATAATCATGTTTCACTCTTTGGCTTGGCTTCGCGGACGAAGATTTATGGAGGAGGTAAAAAGTCCACGTCAGCTGCAGGCTCGTTTGTGGCTGACAAGTCCGATGCGGGACAGGCAGACACGGTTGCAGCGGTTGCAGGGGAAAATTGGTTGGTTGGGGTTGGGTGTTGGGTTTTTCCTCCTTTGCCTTTTGTCAGTGAGGTGGGCTCTGCGGTCTTCTTCAAAGGAGGTTGCTGCCCGCCGAACTGTGAGGCGCCAAGATGCACGGTTTGAGGCGATATCAGCCCACTGGCGGTGGTCAATGTGGCAGGCACCAAGAGATTTCACTACTGCAGAGTTAAATGGGAATACCCAACCTCCACCAAATCTTAGACTTCATCCTTGATGAGTAGGATTCAATTCCTTCGCTCTGTCACCAACCCAACTACCCAATTTCCTTCATCCTTTGCTTCTCTCTCTCCCTCTGCCAGTCAACTGTCTCTGTCCGGCATCCCTCAGCTCTTCCTGGCCCCAGTCCTACCCCTCCCGCCATGACCAGCTCTCTCTCCATCGCCCTCTCAGTCCTGATGAAGGATCTTGGCAAGCAACATTCTCCCCACCCCCACGCCACCACCCCACCTGATGCTGCTTGATCTGCTGAGTTCCTCCAGCAGATGGCTTTGCCACTATTCTCCCTCTGTTGCCTTTACTGCTGATCAGTTTCAAACCCTGCCCCCACTTTGAACTGCAGCTGCTGGTCCTCCTCTTGCCAGCAGTACTCACTCGCAGTGTGGAGCCCTGTTCTGTGTACTCATTGTTGAAATATTAGTCTCTGGGTTAACCGCCACATCCAGCAACATACACATTCCACCAGCTGCAGGCAATCTGCTGGCTTCCTGCGTGCCAGTCCAAGGTGATAGACCTTGGCTCAACCATCCCAAAAATCGCTCCAATGCAGATCAGATTGTGGTTTCCACTTTGATCATTTATGCTGAGTACTTTTGTATCTATTTTGGAATGAGGAATGACATCAATGGGCCATTTAGTCTCTTTCAACATCTGAAATAAATGCATGGGAGCTAACTGTTTGTCCCAGATACAAACCCCCAATCAATGTTTCTAAAAAAAAATAATCTCATCATTATTACAATGCTACAGTTAATTAGCTGTGCTTATATATTCCCGGGCCAGATTTCAGAAATGTTTCTAAGAGGGAATTAACAGCTGTTATGTGGGTGACACAACGGGTGTTATGTGGGTGACAGAGCAGGTGTTACATGGGTGATACAACACGTGTTATGTGGGTGACACAGCAGGTGTTATGTGGGTGATACAACATGTGTTATGTGGGTGACACAGCAGCTGTTATGTGGGTGACACAGCAGGTGTTATGTGGGTGACATAGCAGCTTAACTAGTGGAGCCACTGCCTCATGGTACCAGAGACCTGGGTTCAATCCTCGCCTCAGGTGTTGTCTGTGTGGATTTTATGTGATGCCATGTTTCTGAGGGTGCTGGGTTTCTTCCCACATCCCCAGGATGTGCATTCTAATTTTTTAAATTTAGACATACAGCACGGTAACAGGCCATTTTGCCCCACAAGTCTGTGCCGTCCAATTTCCCCCAGTACATTCGAACAGTGGGAGGAAACCGGAGCTACCATGGAAAACTCACGCAGACACAGGAAGAACGTACAAACTCCTTAAAGACAACGTGGGATTTGAACCCTGGTCCCGATTGCTGGCACAGTAATGGCATTGCACTAACGAGTAGTGCCCTGGCTTCGGAATACTTTGTGAAGTGAGTGATGGAATATGACAAGAGAACGCTGTTTTGCTGGTTTATACATGTACAATCAGATGACAATAAACTTGACTGGACTTCAGCATGTGGGGAGAATTTAAAAAAAGTATTAATTAGGATTAGTTTAAGTGTGGCATCTACTTTAGTGGGCTCAGGATTATTTGCTTGCTGCATTATTCTATGAGGACCCCTTTGGATTTATGTATATAACCATATAATAATCACAACACAGAAACAGGACAGTTTGGCCCTTCCAGTCCATGTTGAACATCTTCTCCCACCTCGTCCCATTGATCAGCACCCACCCCATAACATTCTAAACACCTATCCAACTTTTCCCTTAAATATTAAAATCGAGCTCGCATCTACCACTTTGGCCGGAAGCTCGTTCCACACTCCCACCATCCTCTGAAAGAAGGAATATCCCCTCATGGTTCCACAATACTTTTCCCCCTTCAATCTCAATCCATGTCCTCTTGTTTGAATCTCCCCCACTCTCAATGGAAAAAGCCTATCCACATTTACTCTATCTGTCCCCCTCATAATTTTTAACATCTCTATTAAATCACCCCTCGATCTTCTATGCTTCAGGAGTAAAGTCCTAGCCTGTTTAACCTTTCCCTGTTACTCAAACCCTAAAACCCAGACAACATTCTTATAAATCTTCACCGCACTCTCTCCATTTTACTGATGTCCTTCCTATAATTTAATGATCAAAACTGCACACAATATTCCAAACATGGCCTTACAAATGCCTTGTACAATTTCAACATAACATCCCAATTTCAACATGAGTGTACTCAATACACTGATTTATGAAGGCCAACATACCAAAAGCTTTTTCCACTTTCAGGGAATTATGTACCAAAATTCCTAAATCTCTCTTCCCCTACACTCCTCAATTGCCCACCATTTAACGTGTATGACCTTTTGCCCACCAATTGCCCACCATTTAACGTGTATGACCTTTGCTGGTTATCCCTATCAAATTGTAACACCTCACACTTACCAGTATTAAACTCCATCTGCCATCTTTCAGCCCACCCTTTGAACTGGCCTATATTCCCACTGCAAGGTTTGAAAACATTCCTCACTGTCCACAACACCATCAATCTTCATATCATCTGCCCAATTTACCACTCTCTCATCCAGATCATTAATATATATGACAAACATCAACGGACCCAGTACCGATCCCTGAGGTACTCCACTAGTCAGCGGCCTCCAATTTGACAATCAATTTTCCACCACTACTCTCTGGCATCTCCTATCTAACCATTGTTGAATCCATTTCACTACTTCAACATTAATACCTAATGCTTGATCCTTCCTAACTAATCTCTTATGGGGAATCATTTCAAAGGCCCTACTAAAGTCCATTTAGATAACCTCCACAGCCTTCCTGTCATCAACCTTCTTTGTAACTTCCTCAAAAAATTCATTAAGATTTGTTAAACATAATCTACCATGAACAAAATCACGTTTACTACTCCTAATCAGTCCCGGTCTATCCAAATCATTGTATATTCCATCTCTAAGAACACTCTGCATTAATTTACCAACCACCGACATCAGACTCACAGGCCTATAATTACTCTGTTTACTTTTGGAGTCTTTTTTAAACAGTGGAACAACATGAGCCCCCGAGGTTAATGAAATTTTAAATATTTCTGTCAGAGCCCCTGTCATTTCTACACTAACCTCCCTCAACATCTGAGGGAATATCTTATCAAGACCTGGAGATTTATCCATTCTCTTTAAAATAGTCAGTACTATCTTCTCATTAATTTGCATATTTTCCATGACCTCACTATTAGTTTTCCTCACTTCACCCGACTCAATATTCCTTTCCTTAGTGAATACTGAAGAAAACAAATCATTTAAAATTTGCCCCATCTCTTCTGACTCCTCACAGAGCCGACCCGTCTGATCCTCAAGGGGCCCAATTTTATCTCTCACTATTCTTTTACTTTTAATGTACCTGTAGAAACCCTTTGGATTTATTTTTACCTAGCGTGCCAAAGCAACCTCACATCTCCTTTTAGCCTTTCTAATTTCTTAAGATATTTGTTGCACTCTTTATTTTCCTCAAGTACCTTATTTATTCCCTGTTGTCTGTACTTGTTGTACACATCCATCTTCCTCCGAACAAAATTCCCAATATCCCTTGAAAACCAAGGCTCCTTTTATTTTCTATCCTTTCCTTTAATCCTCACAGGGACAGACCGACTGTACTCTCAAATTTTCCCCTTTGAATATCCTCCATTTATCTGTTGCATCCTTCCCAGAAAATAAATTCTCCAAATCAACACCTTCTAAATCCTTTTGCATCTCCTCGAAATTATCCTTGTTCCAATCAAGGATCTCAACCTTAGGCCCAGCCCTATCCCTCTCCATAATTAACCTAAAACTGATAGTATTGTGATCACTGAACCCAAGTGTTCCCCAACACAAACCTCTGCCACCTGACCTATCTCATTCCCTAATAGGAGATCCAATACAGCCCCTCTCTAGTTGGTTCTTCTATGTATTGATTTAGAAAACTTTCCTGAACACATTTGACAAACTCCAAACCATCCAGCCCTTTTACTGAATGAATGTCCCAGTCCATGTGTGGAAAGTTAAAATCTCCTTGTTGTGAAACCACTCTTGTATATATTTGTCATAGGTAAATTACATGACCCTTCCCAGATGACCGTGCTCTCACTGGCTGGCTAGTGACTCCTCCCCCTTTCTTCTCCATAAAGGCTGTTATGCCACAAGCCTGCCCCCAGTTCGTGTCTGGGTCAGTGTGAGTGACCAACACAGGGATGCTGACAAACTTTTGCAAATAAGTTCAGTTTCAGCAACTTCATTCTTTGTGTAATTGATCGTGAGTCACTCCTACAATCACCACCTAATGTTTATTACACATATATGGTATCTCCTTACAAATTTGCTCCTCTAATTCTCTCAGCCCATTAGGGGGTCTATTATACATCCCATTCGTATTTTCATGCCTTTCCCATTCCTCACTTCCACCCAAATCACCTCACTGGATGAGCCCTCCAATCTATCCTGCCATAGCACCGCTGTAATGTTTTCTCTAACAAGCAATGCCACTCCTCCACCTTTTACCCCCTGTTCTATCACACCCAAAGTTACAGAATCCCAGTGGTTCATTGTTGATCATTTGGGAAAAAGCACTCTCTAAAGTATGCAGCCAGGTTCTCATCCCTGATGTGCAGGAAAGTTTTAAGAGTTGACTGAAGTGTTTCTTTCATTTTGAAAGATAAAAGTGTGTTGGGTTTAATAATGATGTACTGGAAACGTGATTTATATTTCTCCAGCTCAGGCTGACATCGAACAACTCCCCTGTCTGTTGCTTTACATTATTGCAATGAAATGGATTCCTCTTTTATCTCTTGTAATAATTTACCTCCTTAAAATACACCCAAATCTTTCTTAATTTTGGGATTTGACATCAAATGCCTACTCTTTATAATAGAGTGGCCTATTTGAGAGACAGTTGTACAAACTTTAACAGAGTTTGTTAAGTACCTTTGAGAGCATGATTAAAAATGTTGTGTGCTGGCTCTTTCCCAGCCTTTGGAAGTAGTTGGGACAACCAGCGTAGCAGAACGTTCTAAGAGTGACCTATTTCGAGAAGTATGGGAAGTAGCAGAATTTCCTGATCTTTCCTGGTATGGGAAGGTGCATGTCTCATTCATGGCTGTTTGAATGTTCAGCAACAGTGGGGCATGGTCTCTGGCTTCATGAGACACTCTCTGTGTACAGCTGTAATAGATACCACAATGGAGAGGGCAGGACAGAATCATCTCCTTGCTGAATTCAAAATTGATGTCATTGAAATCAAAGCCAGGAGTGGTGGAGATCTGAAGGGTTGCCATGTGCAAGGGGAGGTCAGAGTTACAATGTTTCTGACCTCCATGAGCAGCATTGAAGCCATGCCTCATCTTAATAATAATGTCTGTGCTGCAGTCACACAAAGGCCATATTCTTCTCACCCAATCCACGTTTACTCTCCTACCACTGTCCTTGCCTTGCCCACCCAATATCCGAGTCCCTAGACCAACTCCATAAATCTTCGTCCGCGAAGCCAAGCCAAAGAAGACCAACACAGATTCTGCATCCCACTTGAATGCCCCAGAGTGCCACTCCGGCACCTCACCAGTCCGCTCCAGGCCAGCATCTCATCGGGCCACTTCAGGGCCATTTCAGCACCTCGCAGCGGCAGTGACGGCTCAATGTGGGATCAGTGGTCAAAATGGCTGTCTTCCTTACCCATAATCCCCCACGCAGCTGGAACCGCTCAGCCAGTACCAGCACCAGGCAAATGCAGAGTATTATCTTTGTGACACTGATAGAATATTGTTTATCATCTTTAAAACATGAATTAAAAGCATTCTGGTGTGTGACTAAAAAGGGTAATATAATCTGAAGAATTGAATGAGCATTTCACCACTCTATTGTATTGTGAAGCAGTGAAGGGTCGTGACAGCACTACCAATTAAGGTTTGGCCCCGCCCCACCCATTAAATGCACACCTTGCATTGGCCAATTTAAATTCCTTTATATTGGCCTTTGGCTTTTGTCATTGGCTAAACCTTGATGGCACTGAGCCATTTTCCTTCCTGTAAATTACCTGGGCTGGGCTCCCTAGCCCACCTGTACTTGGTGTTGGGCTGTTGTAATTGGTTTAACCTTGCTGGTTCCAAGCCGTTGGCCTCCTGTAAACAACCTCAGCTGGACCCCCCAGCCCTCCAGCTCTATAAAGTGCGAGATGTATGCTTGAATCGCCCTCTTTGCCATTGTTGGGTGTCTTGAGACCACATGTACTCTTTGCTATTGGGACCACCCTGCTTCACTCCAGGCCGAGAACCATAGAATGGCACTCGCTGCTGGAGAAATTGTTGGTTCTAAAAGAGCATTTAATTAGTGTCCCTAGTTCCTAGTAGTAGCTTAGAGCCGTCTGCCTGAGTCAAGGGGTGGCTTGGCAGGTATTGTATTGGTTTTTCTTGATTGGTGTAACCAGTTTGGTGTGTTTATGTGTGCGTATATTTCATCCCAGCAAGGGTGCAGAGCTGCTGGAGCTCATCGGAACATTCCTCTGGCACCTCACCAGGCCGTTCTGGCCTTTAGGGCTCCTCGGGCACCTCGTGGCGACAGCAGGCAATGGGCAAAATGGCTATCTTCCTTACCCATAAACCCCCACCAGCTGGAACCGCTCTGCCCGTACCAGCACCAGAGAAATGCAGAGCCGTTCCAGCTGCATGGGGGAATTATGGGTAAGGTAACGGCCTCCGGCGGAGGAGTGGCAGATAATAAATACAAGGCTTGGGTCACTTCAATACGGGCTGGAGCCTGGAGCATTCCACGTTTTGGTGACTGGGATTAATAAACCTCAATGTGGTATGGCGTGGTTCACAATCAAGGGTTCTGTTAGGGGGGGGGGGGGAAGCCGGGTCAGTGGGGAGGAGTGAGAAGGCAGGGGGGTCCTTTCCCTTACTAAAGCTCAGCCTAGGGGCCCAGGTGGGAGTTAATCCACTGGTTCACTCCTAATAAATTACAGTGAAAGGTATGAAATTTACAAGGATATGCACTGTTGCTGTAGCAGTTAGTGCCAACCCAATTGTGCGTGAAAATCACCCAACTATCAACTTTATGTGTGATTTTTTTAACAGAGGTGGGCACAATTTCAGAGCTTGCCATAGGCACTATTTTACCGGCCTATGCCACTGGCCGAGTATCATGGAGACATTCCCAAACCAGCTCCTTTGGGAAGTTATACCGAGCCAGACAGCCACACTGCTCGGTTCTGTACATAGGTCTGACCGCTACCTCACCACTGCCTTCACTGTATTGTTGTTTCTCCACACAATACTGAATGGTTTGGTGTAGAAAGTGAATCTGTGTTAAAAAAAAATTACCTTTATTGATAGAGTTAACATCATCAAGCAAAGAAGACATATAAAACCAGGTATCTGTTAGGTTTCAGGCACAGAAGTGCTGAAGAAACTCAGCAGGTCACACAGCATTCAAATTTAAATTTAGACGTACAGCACAGTAACAGGCCCTTCAGGTCCACAAGCTTGTGCTGCCCAATTTACACCCAATTCACTTACAACCCCCAGGAGAGGAAACTGGAGCCCCCGGGGAAAACCCACGCAGTCACGGGGAGAATATAAAAACTCCTTACAGACAGCGCAGGATTCGAACCCCAGTCCAATCGCTGGTGCTCTAAAGGCATAACACTAACCATTCCACCCTATTTTTATGGTAATTCTTTTTAGCCTGAAACCTCGGTTATGTCTCTTTACAATAAAGAACGCTGTGTGACCTGTTGAGTTTCTCCAGCACTTATGTGTAATAAACTACAAAAACAGTGTCTGCAGACTTTCTTGTTTAAAACCTGTAAGGTTTCTCTGACTTTCCCCAAATCAATCAGAGATTAGAACATAACACCCAGTCTTTGTTGGCCAGGTGGTGCTCTTGATCCTGAAGAAATCTCCATGATTCCAATATGGGGCAAATCACTTCCTCCAGAATTTTTGCTGTTGCTTCTCCTGAATTCTCATTTTTTATGGTTGGGTTTGAGTTTCGTTGTCGGAGGGTCATCGGAACATTCTGTGTCACATTTCTGTGGCTCTGGCCCAAGGTTACAAGGTTTATTTATCCCCCTCAAGTCAATCTGAGCCCAGAGTTTGACCCATTCAAATCTGATCAGCCTAACACTGAATTCAAGTTAATCCAGATCACAACACAGTGGTTGTAAGAGCAATCTCATAATAAGACCACCTCCGTTTTTTCAAGCACATGGCAAAAATTTAAGTTAAATATGTTAAAAAGATGATTTGATGACAGTGTTGTTGGTTTTCAAGCACACCACAGGCAATGACTACTTTTGTCATATTACCCTCTCTGGATGAACCTGACTGTGGGTTTAATGTGGTGATCGCTTCACCAAATCAAGGATTTGTGGTCTCCTTGAGCAGTGTCCAGAGTTCCTGCCACTGGTACCCTCATAAAGCACCTCTTTAAATATTCCTTTATGTAATTGCTTTAGTTTAGGGGAGGCAACCTTTAACCATGTGTGGGCCAGATGGTGAGTAAGTGGTTGAACGGTGGGCCACGCCGATGTGACCATAAATGAAATAAATGATAAACAAATGGATGGAATGGATAAATAAATAAATGGAATTAGTATGATGGTGCATTTCAGGTCAGGGATGGCATCTTCAAATCTGGAAATTCACCAAAAATCACGAATTAGTCATTAAAATTACACACATAAAAAAACCCAAAAGTCAAAAAGGAGAAAAATTAGTCACAATGTAAACAAAATAACTAACCCCAAAACAGACAGCAGTGTGAGGGGGAGAATGTCACAGTGGAGAGGGGAATGCTACATAAGGACTGGGGACTCTCACGCAGAGAGAGGGACCTGTCACAGAGAGAGGATGAGTCTCAGACAGAGAGAGGAAGGGTCAGAGAGAGAGGGATTTACCCACAGAAAGGGGAAGAGAGAGAGAGAGAGAGAGAGAGAGAGAGAGAGATTTACCCACAGATAGGGGAAGTCACAGAGAAAGAGAGAGAGAGAGAGAGAGAGGGATTTGCACACAGAGAGAATGTGCCTATAACTGGTGGGATGCTCCAGGGATCTGTGTTGGGTCCATTGTTGTTTGTTGTCTATGATCTGAATGATAGTGTGGTAAATTGGATCAGCAAGTCTGCAGATGACACTAAGATTGGAGGTGCTGTGGACAACGAGGAGGATCTTCAAAGCTTGCAGAGGGATCTGGACCAAATGGGAGAATGGCCCAAAAATGGCAGATGGAGTTTAATGCAGACAAGTGTGAGATGATGCATTTTAGAAGGACAAACCAAGAGAAGACATACATGGCGAATTGTCGGGCACTGAGGAGTGCAGAGGAGCAGGGAGATCTGGGAATACAGATACATTGTTTCCTGAAAGTGGCATTACAGGTGGACAGGGTTGTGAAGTTTCACAACCCTGCCTAGCTGTGACACCACTTTCAAGGAATTATGTATCTGAATTCCCAGATCCCTTTGATCCTCCACACTCCTCAGTGTCTGACTATTTACTATGTATGTCCTTCCTTGGTTTGTCCTTCCAAAATGCAACATCTCACACTATTTTGCATTAAATTCCATTTGCCACTTTCTGGCCCATTTTTCCAGCTGGTCCAGATCACTCTGCAAGGTTTGAAGATCCTCCTCACTGTCCACAATTCCTCCAATCTTCATGTCATCAGCAAACTTATCATCCAGATCATTGATATAGACAACAAACAACAATGATCCCAACTTGGATCCCTGACTTACACCACTAGTCACAGGGCTCCAGTTTGAGAAACAATCATCCATCACTACTCCCTGTGCAGAAAAGATTTACTAGGTTGTTGTCAGGTCTTCAGGAGCTGAGTTACAGGGAAAGAATAAACAGGTTAGGACTTTATTCCTTGAAGCGAAAAAGAATGAGGGGAGATTGGATAGAGATTTACAAGATTATGTGAGGTATGGACAGAGTGGATGCGAGTTGGCTTTTCCTACCGAGATTGGGGGAGATAAATAGAAGAGGTCGTAGTTTTAAGCTGAAAGGGCAAAGTTTAGGGGGAACATTAGGGGAAAGTTCTTCACTCAGAGAATGGTGGGAGTCTGAATGTGAGCTTGATCTTAAATTTTAAGAGTAGATTGGATAGATTCATGGATGGGAGAAGTCTGGTGGGTTGTGGAATGAGAGAAGGTCTAGGGGACTAGCAAAATAATGGTTGGCACAGACTAGAAGGGCTGAATGGCCTGTTTTCTGTGCTGTACCATCTATGGAGAAGGAGTCCAACCAGGAAGAGGAAGTGCACACTCTGAGAGGGAGTCCCACACAGAAAGATGGTGGCACACAGAAAAAGTCTCACATACAGAAACAGGAAGAAAGAGATAGACAGAGACGAACAGACAGAGAGAGAGACAGACAGACAGACAGAGGGAGAGAGACAGAGTGAGGAGTACGAAACATAGATAAGTTGAAAGAGCATTACAGAAGGAGGTGGTGTTGCAGAGCGAGAGAGAGGTGGATTCTCACAGACATGGGGCTCTCACGGAAGAGATGGGCCTCAAGCGGAGGAGAAGGTTCTCGCAGACAACGTGATAATGTCACTATGAGAGGGGGAGAACATCACAGAGGGTAGAGGGATCCACGCAGAGGGTGGGGGGGTTCACGCAGAGAGTGGGGGAGTCTCACACGGAGGGCAGAGGGGAGTCTCACGCAGAGGGATGGGGGTCTCCAACACACAGAATGGGAGAAAGGCGCACTGAGGTTGGGAGGAGAAGCCTCGCACAGAGGGGGGCAGCACTGGGCTGGATAGATTTGGATTGTGGGCCGTAGATTGCACCCCCCCACTTTAGTTCTATATAGCTAAAAATAACCCTATCAGTCCACTCCTTATCAATATGAGTACCTGGAGAGAAGAGGTTGAAAGGAAAAATGCCTCAGCCATGACTTGACAGGCAGAACAGACTTGATAGGCTGAATGGTCTAATTCTGCTCCTATGTCTTGCAGTCATGTATTCTTCACCTCTTCAAATTCTTCCTGGTGCTGGGCCACAATGACCTCAACCGTCAGCTCTGTGTTGAACAGAGTACCTCTTTTTGTCCTGCAGTGCACAAGCTTGTCCCTTTCACAGCTCATCAGTTTCCACCCTCACCTGTCTCAGCACCATTCTACTGTCTCGCATTGACGGCGAACAGGGGCCTTCCTTCCTTCCTTTGGTGCACTGATCTGGGATTTCCAGCATATCTATTCAGTTGCAGTTCGTGAAAGGCGACATTTCAGTTGTGCAATTGATCTTTTCATGGTCCTAGACCTGCTAATGTTTAGGGTTGTGGTGGTATGAGGAGGCTCTGGAGCCTTGTCACTGTTGGATAGAAGTAGTTCTTAATTGTGGAGGTGCTGGAATTAAGGCTCTTACACCTTCTACCCGAAGGTGATAAGAGGTTGTGACCAGGCGGTGAGGGTCCTTTATGATATTGGCCGCCTTCTTGAGTATTCAGTGGATGGGAGGTTGGTGCCTGTGATGGTCTTGGCTAGATTTCCCACTTTCTCCATTCCTCTGTGTTCCAAGGCACTCACATTTCCAAACTCGGCTTTGATACTGCCAAAAAATGTAGACATCACCCTCTCAATAGCATCCACATCCTTCTTGTGGTGAGGTGACCAGAACTGAACACAACATTCCAAATGGGGTCTAATTAAAGTCTTGAATCACTGCAACATTACCTCATGGCTCTTGAAATCTATTCTTTGGCTATTGAAGGCCACCATGTGCCTTCTTAACAACACTATCAACTTGTTCAGCACCTTTGAGTATCTTGTGAACATGGAGCCCCAGTCCTCTCAGTTCTTCCACAGAGCTCAGAATCCTCATATTAACATTTTATTTCAAAATTGACCAACTAAAATGATCCACTTTTCATACTTCTCTGGGTTAAAAACTTCTCATCCCAGCTCTATATCCTATCAATGCCTGTCTATAACCTCTGGCAACCCTCCACACAATCCACAACACCACCAAGCTTCATGTCATCCGCAAACTGACTAACCCACCCTTCATTACCTTCACCGGGTCATTTAAAATATTCACAAAGAGGAACGTCCCAGAACAGATCCCTGCAGAACGCCCCTCCTCACCGATCTCCATGCAGGATACAAATCATGTACAACCCTGCTCTGCCTTCTCTGTATCCACAAAGCAAAACCTCCTTGGAGTCCATGCCTCTTTTTTTGAATAATGTATTTATAATTTTTCAAATAGAAACGATGTCAGCACTCCATAATAAAAGCCACAACATTTTCCAATTAGATGTAAGCTTCACCGGTGAGTTCAATTTCACCCTCTCATGCCCCACCTCATCCCAATTAATTAATCCAAAAATAAAATTAAATAGACAGTTACCCTAAAAAGAAAGACAGCAACAATAAATTAGCCCTCGTCCCCTATTCCTGTAGCATTTTCCAGCGTCCCGTTACCTTCCAAACATATTAGGGACACAAGGACCAAAAAGTAAATCAAAATAATTACACTTAAAAAATTCTTACAAAAAAGTAAAAACAAACTCAATTTTTTGTAATTCAACCTAATTAAGATGGATGGATGGATCCCCCCACAAGGAGAGGGTAGACAGGAACAGACAGAGCGACGAAGCACAAGGAACCGCATTATATCTGTGCCCCTGTATAACTCAGGTCTGGTGGCCAAATTGTAAGGAAGGTGTTGTATTTCCCCTTTATTATTTTTAGCTATATAGTCTTAAGAAAATTACAAAGAAAAATCAAAAGAAAAGGTTGCAGAAGTCACTAGATATTAAAAGGGCAAAGAGCATAAGGGCACTTTATCTGAATGTCTGCAGTATTAGAAATAAGGTTAGTGAACTTGAGGTGCAAATTGGTACCCATGCCTATGATTTGGTGGCCATCATGGAAACATGGCTACAAGGTGCCCCTAAATGGGAATTAAACTTTCAAGGGTATCAGGTGGTGCAAAGAGATAGACAGGATGGTAAGGGAGGTGGAGTTGCACTCTTAATCAATGATGAGCTCCAGGCAGTAGTGAGGGATGATATAAGATCTAAAGAGCATAATGTTGAGTCCATTTGGGTAGAGATAAAGAATAACAAAGGGAAAAAAATATTGGTGGGTGTTATCTATCGCCCACCAAATAACAATAGTTTAGTGGCACAGGAAATAAATAGAGAAATAAGTGAGGCATGTAATAATGATACGGCAGTAGTCATGGGGGACTTTAACTTCCACATAGATTGGGAAAATCAAGTTGGTCGTGGGAGTCTGGAAGAGGACTTCATAGAATGCATCCGCGATAGCTTTCTTGAGCAGCATGTTAAGGAACCCACAAGAGAAAATGCTCTCCTGGAATGTTGTGCAATGAGATAGGTAGAGTAAATGATGTAATAGACAGAGACCATCTGGGAAATAGCGATCATAGTATGATTGAATTTCTCATTCAGATGGAAGGGGAATAGTTAGATCTAAAACTAATATATTATGCTTAAACAGGGGTGACTACCATAGGATGAGGGAGGAATTGGGCAGAGTGGACTGGGAGCACAGGCTAATTGATGAAACAGTTGAGGAACAGTGGAAGACTTTCAAATAAATATTTTGTAATGCTCAACAAAAATATATTCCGGTCAGGAAAAAAGGCAGCAAGGGAGGGAAAAATCAACCATGATTAACAAAGGAAATAAAGGAGAGTATAAAATTGAAGGTGCAGGTGTACAAGGCTACAAAGAGTAGTGGGAAACTGTAAGATTGGGAAAACTTTAAGAGACAACAAGGGATTACAAAGCGGGTAATAAGAAATGGGAAAAAGGATTATGAAAGTAAATTGGCACAAAATATAAAAACAGAAAGCAAAAAATTTTATAAATATATAAAACGGAAGAGGGTGGCCAGAGTTAACATAGGACCCTTGGAGGATGAGAAAGGAAAACTGGTGGCAAAAAATGAGGAAATGGCCGAGGCATTAAACAAATATTTTGTGTCAGTCTTCAAGGTGGAAGACACGTCCAGCATGCCCAAGTGCGGAGTTAAGGATGCGAATGTTGGGGAGGGCCTTGATAAAATAGTTGTTACAAAGGAAGTAGTGAGGGAGAAACTAATGGGACTAAAGCCAGACAAATCACCTGGTCCTGATGATATGCATCCAAGGGTTCTGAAAGAAATGGCAGAAGTTATAGTTGATGCATTGGTGGTCATATACCAAAATTCCTTGGATTCTTGGCAGGTCCCGGCAGACTGGAAGACAGCAAATGTCACGCCACTTTTTAAGAAGGGATGTAGGCAGAAGACTGGAAATTATCAGCCAATTAGCTCGACATCTGTAGTTGGAAAAATGCACGAAGCCGTCATTAAAGATGAAATAGTGAAACTTTTGGAACGTAAGGGTTCAATCAGGCAGACGCAGCATGGTTTTAGAAAGGGAAGATCTTGTTTGAGAAACTTGTTAGGATTCTTTGAGGATATAATGGGTGCGGTAGATAGAGGGGAACAGGTTGATGTTGTATATTTGGATTTCCAGAAAGCGTTTGATAAGGTGCCGCACAAGAAAGTGGAGTCTGCGGAAGTATATTGGCCTGGATTGAAAATTGGTTGTCTGACAGGAGGCAGAGAGTCAGGATAAATGGGAGTTTTTCAGGTTGGCAGAGAGTGGGAAGTGGGATGCCGCAGGGGTCAGTGTTAGGCCCACAACTGTTCATCATTTACATTGATGACTTGGAGGAGGGGACAAAATGTGGTGTAGCCAAGTTTGCGGATGACACCAAATTGAGTGGAAGAACAAATTGTAATGAGGATGTGGAGAGTCTACAGAGGGATATAGTTAAGCTGGATGAGTGGGCAAAGGTCTGGCAGATGGAGTACAATGTTAGTAAGTGTGAGGTTATCCACTTTGGCAAGAAAAATAAAAGATGAATATTATTTAAAGGGTGAAAAACTACAGCATGCTGTTGTGCAGAGGGACTTGGGAGTGCTTGTGCATGAATCACAAAAAGTTAGGTTGCAGGTGCAGCAGGTTATTAAGAAGGCAAATGGAATGTTGGCCTTCATCGCTAGAGGAATTGAATTCAGGAGTAGGGAGGTAATGTTGCAACTGTATAAGGTACTGGTGAGACCGCACCTGGAGTACTGTGTCCAGTTCTGGTCTCCACATTTGAGGAAGGATATACTGGCTTTGGAGATGGTCCAGAGGAGGTTTACTAGATTGATCCCTAGGATGAAGGGGTTGACTTATGATGAAAGATTAAATCATCTAGGATTGTATTCGCTCGAGTTCAGAAGAATGAGAGGAGATCTTATAGAAACATAGGATTATGAAAAGTATGGATAGGATAGATGTAGGAAGGTTTTTTGAGCTGGCTGGGGAAACTAAAACCAGAGGACACAGTCTCAAGATTCGGGGGAGTAGATTTAGGACAGAGATAAGGAAAAATAGTTTTTCCCAGTGAGTAGTGAATGTTTGGAATTCTCTAACCAGGGAAGTGGTTGAGGCTGCCTCATTAAACATATTTAAAATTCGGTTAGATAAATGTTTACATGATAGAGGAATTAGGGGATATGGGGAGAAGGAGTAGGTGGAGTTAGGTCATAAATTAGATCAGCCATGATCATATTGAATGGCGGAGCCATTTTTGGCCTACTCCTGTTCCTACTTCCTATGTTCCTATGTTCCTATGTTTACGCTGTAGGTCACTTTCACCAGGGGAACACAGCTCTGCATTTCCACATTCCAGCACGCAATGTCTAGATGAGAGTCCAACTTCCAAGTAACCAACCCGCACTTCCTGGCCACCACCAAAGCAGTCAACACAAATTGGATTCGAAATTTGGATGGCTTCATTGTAAGCCTTACGTCCATGATGTTTCCCAACAGGAGCAACTCAGGATCCTGTGGAAATTCTTTACCTATGATTTTCTCTAAGGCTTGGCCAAGCTTTACCCAAAAGTATCTCTCACCTTGGAGCATTCCTGTCTCTATTCTGCACCTAAAACATTGATCTGAAATTTCTGGCTTTGACTTGTTTAATTTCTGCGCCGTAAAGTATAACTGGTGTAGAAAATTCTACTGCACCACCCTGTATCAAGGGTGAATGATTGAGGTCATGCAGTCACGACACAGGTCCAACCAGCACCATTCTTCAATCGTACCCAAGTGTGACTCCTTACCTTTTAAATGAACCTTGTATGGGGAACCTTACTGAAATCCATATACATCTCTCTCATATTTTGCCTGGAATAATTGAGTAGATTTGCATTAAGAACGACATTAACCCTTGTGTGTAAGTGGAGGTCAGAGAATGTCATGTCTCAGTATAACCCATGCATGCAGACACAGTGCTCTTTGAAGAGAATGAGATAGGATAGGAACTATTCATCAAGGCTCGATAAAGGATTTCAGCTCAAAACATTGACCATTCTCTCTCTCCCACTGATGCTTCTCGACCCACTGAACTCCTCCAGCAGATTGTGCTGGCCTTCAGACTCCATGTCTACAGCAGTGGTTTTCAAACTGCCCGCTCCCCCCAACTCACATTCCACCTTAAGTAATCCCTAGGCCATCAGTGCTCTGATTAGAAAGTTATTGCCTAAGCTGGGATGTGAGTGGGAAAGGAAGGGAAGGTTGAGAATCACTGCTCTAGACCCAATTGTGACTGAAATATTTTGCTGGAGATAAATGGTCATTGGCCCATTTTCTTTGGAGTTCTGAAACCGTGCACATAACGAGTCAATGAGGGATGATTAAAATGGTGGTTTTCAAACTTTTTCTTTCCACCCACCTTAAGTAATCCCTTACTAATCACAGAGTACTTAAGGCATCGGGATTTCTTAAAGTGGAATGCGAGTTTAGGGGGGCAGTTTGAAAACCACTGGCCTCCAGCCTCCAGTGTGTCTCCTTGTTGTATCCCTGGGAATCAGATGCACGAGCATGTCTTCCTCTCCCCTCTCCATCAGGGTCCCAAACCTTCCGCAGTGCCTGAAAAATGTGGCCCTTTGCCCATGGCAGCTTGTACGTGCAGATCAATAGATGGCACTGTACTCCAGGATTAACTGAATACATAACCCTAGTGCAATTTTACTTCATTCGCCATGCGTGTTTATAGTCTTTAGCCAGTGATATGCAACTTAGGAGCCCATGTAAATCATTTGCACATGGACAAATTTATTTCTGAAATGCACAGGAGAAATTGCACAGGACCATTTCTAGTCACCTGACCCACCTGATCAAAGGCTAGAATGGAGGAGTAGTTTTGGTTTCCAACCAGCAAAATTCCAAAATATACTCCAGCATTGTATTGGAAGAGTGACCCCCTCTCTGCCATGTTCTTGGGGGCAAATTTTCCATAACTTAGTCAACAAAGACATTTGCAAAATTATGGCTTTTCTTTAACCCAGTAAATCCCTTTTTTTTTTAGATTTTAAAATGTTCCCCCCCCCCTCCCCCCTCACCTTGCTATGTTTCCTATTAAGATGTCTTAGAAGTGACCTGGGAAGACCAACAAAGGACAATGAATGGTACAGTAGCTGATTACAGTTCAAAGCAGAGGCAGCTTTCTGAGCCAGGTTCGTCAGGCATGAGACCATGTCATTAGTGCTGCTCTTTTAGGTTTCATGCTTCTTTTAATGGGTGTACAAGTGATGTGTTCTTCTCCCCACAAAGTGTATTGGCCTCATGTGTATAAAATACTATGCATAAACCGCTGCTCTAATGCAGCACCTCATGTTTAAGCCCAGACAACTGATGTACGGATAGACATAGGATTGAAACATTGACATAGAAATCTAATTTTAAATGGAAATCTCATTTTATTTTTAAATATAAATTTTAGGGAAGCAAATGAGTAAATCTGGAGTTATTCATCGTGATGTCATAAAACATGTGTTGATCAAAAGGGGAATTTCACAATTGGTTCTATGATAACATTTCATTAACACTTTGAATGACTACATTCAAATTAATGCATGCTGCAAAAATTGAACAGAAGATCCATTATTTCAGTTGCGTTTACTATTTAGGGTACAAGAGGAATAAATAAAAGAGCATTTATAAAAGATTACTCCAAGAGTTTCTCCCAGTAGAAACACTCTGTGCAGTATGAACACACTTGCTTGATCAGTGTTTCTATGTATTTTTTTTAACTGCGTGTTAAATCACTCTAGCATGGCAGGAATGCACTTGTGTTTTTATTTCCTGTGGTCCAGTCACATGTTCACTTAAAGTCTATAAATCCCATTGTGCATGACAGTGCAGTAGATCTTCAGTTATCAGAGCATATTAAAGGTGCAAGTGCAGTCATAACTGAAACATGCATCAAACAGGTGATTGAAGATCATCTCTTGGGTCCAGTTGCTGTTAACTTGAGCCTTATGGGTGGAGGAGAGGGTTGCATAATAGGCCTTCAGCTCTGGGAACCAGCTCAGAATGAAGGTGTGAGTTTCTTCTGCACCCAAGCATCCTCTGCTTGTGCACCTGCTTCATGGAATTTGGGCTGCGTTATGGTGAAACCACATAACCAATGAAATGGGTGTTACCATCTATTCTCCAAATCAGCAAAAATCACCAAAATACATTTTAAACAATCCATTATCATGACAAAGAGGGAATACTGTAAAACAAGAGGCTTTATCATTTTGAATGCTGTTTGAAGGCTGGTGAGACCAGATTTATGATAACTGAAGGCCTGCTGTGATAATTTGTGGTTGATGGTGTGATTGATTGATTACTCGCCAGAGGAAGTGGTGGATTTCGCCATGGATAGGTACATGGATGGGAGGGGTGTGGAAGGCTACAGTCCATATGCAGGTTTGATGTTGCTCGATAAATCAGAATCTGCCCTCCCTGTGGGTCAAGCCTTGTTTTACCTCCAGTGCCGACCCATCCCTCTGTTGTATCACGGGTGCACTTCCACTTCTGGAAGCTGGCTTGGTTTAGTCTGAGAACCCCGTTGGCCATGCTTTGCATCCTTGCGATCCCTGAAGAGTTGAAATCACCCAGAGGGGTTGATTCAGGTCCGTCTCTTCTTGGTGTGTTTACCTCGGAATTGAATCTGAACTTGTATTCCTTGTGGGTTTTTTCTTGTGTTGTTTACGCTTCTCCCTTTTCCTTTAAAATAAAACAATTTTTAAAAAGTATTTATTCACTCAATTGCCAGAACTTAATTTCTGATCGAGAATTTTCATGTTTTTTCGGAGTGACATAGAAGCATAGTAAACATTCATTTTACAAACAGACAGTTGAAGACATAATAATGATTTTATAGATATTACATTTTGGCTTAAGAAGAAAATATTACTGGAGGCGTATTTGACCGATTTTTATTTTACTTTGCTGTGAAAGGTCATGTTCTGCTGTACTTTGACTTGCTGATCTTTTTAATTTGACGCTGATTTACTGATTTTAATTTATGCAGTATCATTCCTTGTACATTTTTGTTTCCTTGCCGCCTTCTTTTCATTTAGAGGAAAACCGTGAAGAAGCAGGAATCTGGGAATCAGGTAGGAAGAGCAGGGTGGGAAAGAGAGGGTTGAAATGTTTGTGGCCTCTTATTCACAGGCAGAAACGGATGCAGTTAACATTGACTTTATTTAAATTAGGATTCCACAGTAATGGTGTCTGTGTGCAGTTTCCATTGTTTACACCTACAGGTACTCTTAAGAAGCTGGATGGTTGAGGTTTTTTAGCCAGCATAAGGGGGCCTGATTTACAGTAATTGTGTATATAAACAATTCAGCTTATATTGTATTTGCCTGCCCCCAGAAATGACAGAAGCAAGCAGTCATGCTTAAGCAAATTAAATTTGCATTTGGTTCTTTAATGTTGATGAAAATCAACTTTTAACAAAACTTCAGCACAAAATGTTCTGCTATTAGAATGAGACAAAACATTGGCTCTAGCTGATAAATGTCATGAGGTGAATGCCCTTGATTCAGCTTTGGGCAGCCAGTTATAGTGTATGGTTACAGAGTACGGATGCAATTCTTCTTCTGGTTATATCCATCCCATACGATGGTACCATTCAGTCAGTTTGTGGGGTTTGATATGTACATCCTGGAGTGGCTGTACAGGCCAATATTTGGCAATACCCCACTCCTCAGAAAGGAGCAGTGTGTGTGTGAATGGATTTTTGGTGAGTAGGGGATTGCACAGCTCCAGACCCATCCTCTCGAACACTCCCTCCTGGATCCAGCAGCCTGGTGAGGCTGGGGGAAGTTGCAGTGGATGGCCAGACCAAGCTTCGCTTCGCACCATGTGTTCGCAATTGCTTCCATCTCTGTTACCGAACTGTGGTAAAAAAGGTGGCCTGCTTTCAATGGTTTACATGGTAAGGTTTTACCTGGAGACACCTTGGTCAGATGATTATCCATGAGCTTAATTTAACGCTGGTCCTGAGGATGAGTTTAGTAAAGGTGTGAAAAATGGTACAGTAAAATCCATGGTATCTGGCACCTCCGGGAATTGGTTGATGCCGGATAAGCAAATTTTACGGTGTCTTGAGACTGTTTGTTGCATGATTGACGAACTAACTGCGAGGCACGCCAATTTTAAACTCCCATATTTTTTACCTATTTATTTTCTGAGGTTTTTTTATTTGCTGGTTGTTTGAATTCCAGATAACAGGGGTTTTACTGTGTTACACTGAGAAGGTAGCACAGGTATGGCATATTGCCTGGGGAAGAAATTGGATTTCTAATTCAAAGAGCATGTTCTGATTGAGGCAGGGTCACATTTATTATGTCTCCATGTCTCCTCTCTCCTGCCAACAGTTTGATGATAATACTGGCAAGATGCTGCTCTTCCTATGAAAACCGCAAATAAAAGCAAATGAATGGCTGCAGCAACAGTGAATGAAGCAGGCGAATAAAGAATATTTTTGAATTTAAAAACCAAAGCTGTAGTTATATTTCCAATTGGCATTCTTTGATATTTGGAGGATGCTGATGGCAGTGACTTGCTGTAGGACCTGTGGACATTTCGAGCGTCCATGAGCCGTGCGCAGTAACCATTGTGCAGATGAGATGTCAGATGTATTTGGGCTGGTACTAAGTTTACCATTAGTGGCATCTGCATGTTAACAGTGGATTAGTTGCAGGAGATTTGATTGTAATGCTTTATGAACAATTGTCAAATCCAATTTGGTGCAAACCTTTCAAGAGAACAACATTTAGAGGCTGACAGGAACATCTTCAGCATATAAATTTAACAGAACTGCAGTTGTGGAAGTTCAAAGTTAATTGACAATTTTAAAAATTAAAATAATCAAGTTCATTCTTTACAGATTACATTAAAAATTTTCAGGCACATAATCAGGAACACCAATGGACATTTCCCACGGCCAAATTATTTGTTCAAATGGAGTTTATTGAAATGGATTTTGATGTAAAATGGTGAATAGAATGATTAAGTTCATCATTAAGTTTTTCACTTGGGGACCTGTACAATTCAAAGACAACAATCTGGAGATGAATTTGGAATGCCACTCATCTTCTCAGTGTTTTCCAATGAGAAAGGATGCACCCTCCAGCAATATGAGTTAAGACAGCCATAAAATCTTTGTCTCCATGAGCCAGAACATGTTTGTGGTTGAGTATGCCCCAATAACAGAGAGAGGGGAGTGGAAGGTCCCACAGATGTGTGACTACGATTGGGCACATGATGCAAGATTCAAAGTTAAAGGGACTAGAATGGTGCTCATTGGTTTAATTGGGTGATTATTACCTTATTAGGTAATTCTTAATTTTAAATAGCATGAGAATGGTCATAAACTGGATGTAAAGTAGAATTTTGAAATATAATTGCAACATGTGAGTTCAAAACTTGGTTTGGCAATGGTGGACAAATTGGGTGTCAGGTTCCAGGTTCGGAGACATCTCAGATCAGGTTATGGCATCCTGAAAGGGGAGGGGGAGCAGCTAGAAGCCTTGGTACATCGTGGTGCTAATGACATTGGTATGAAAAGGGATGAGGCTCAGAATAGAGAATACAGGGAGCTAGGACGGAAGCTGAACGACAGGACCTCAAGGGGAGTAATCTCACGATCGATGCTTGCACCACACGCTATTTTGGCAGATGAATGTGCGTCTGTATAGTTGGTGCACGGGGCAGAGTTTCCCATATTTGGATCATTGGGATCTCTTCTGGGGAAGGTACAATCTGTATAAAATAGTCGAGTTACTCCTAAACTGGAAAGGGACCCATATCCTAGAGGAAACCTTCAATAGAGCTTTTGGGGAAGATGTAAACTAGATTGGAAAGGGATGAGAACCAGAATGTCTTCTTTGGCTTGGCTTCGCGGATGAAGATTTATGGAGGGGGTAAAAAAGACCACGTCAGCTGCAGGCTCGTTTGTGGCTGACAAGTCCGATGCGGGACAGGCAGACACGGTTGCAGCGGTTGCAGGGGAAAATTGGTTGGTTGGGGTTGGGTGTTGGGTTTTTCCTCCTTTGCCTTTTGTCAGTGAGGTGGGCTCTGCAGTCTTCTTCAAAGGAGGTTGCTGCCCGCCAAACTGTGAGGCGCCAAGATGCACGGTTTGAGGCGTTATCAGCCCACTGGCGGTGGTCAATGTGGCAGGCACCAAGAGATTTCTTTAGGCAGTCCTTGTACCTTTTCTTTGGTGCACCTCTGTCACGGTGGCCAGTGGAGAGCTCGCCATATAACACGATCTTGGGAAGACGATGGTCCTCCATTCTGGAGACGTGACCCATCCAGCGCAGCTGGATCTTCAGCAGCGTGGACTCGATGCTGTCGACCTCTGCCATCTCGAGTACTTCGACGTTAGGGATGAAAGCGCTCCAATGGATCTTGAGGATGGAGCGGAGACAACGCTGGTGGAAGCGTTCTAGGAGCCGTAGGTGCTGCCGGTAGAGGACCCATGATTCGGAGCCAAACAGGAGTGTGGGTATGACAACGGCTCTGTATACGCTTATCTTTGTGAGGTTTTTCAATTGGTTGTTTTTCCAGACTCTTTTGTGTAGTCTTCCAAAGGCGCTATTTGCCTTGGCGAGTCTGTTGTCTATCTCATTGTCGATCCTTGCATCTGATGAAATGGTGCAGCCGAGATAGGTAAACTGGTTGACCGTTTTGAGTTTTGTGTGCCCGATGGAGATGTGGGGGGGCTGGTAGTCATGGTGGGGAGCTGGCTGATGGAGGTCTTCAGTTTTCTTCAGGCTGACTTCCAGGCCAAACATTTTGGCAGTTTCCGCAAAGCAGGACGTCAAGCGCTGAAGAGCTGGCTCTGAATGGGCAACTAAAGCGGCATCGTCTGCAAAGAGTAGTTCACGGACAAGTTTCTCTTGTGTCTTGGTGTGAGCTTGCAGGCGCCTCAGATTGAAGAGACTGCCATCCGTGCGGTACCGGATGTAAACAGCGTCTTCATTGTTGGGGTCTTTCATGGCTTGGTTCAGCATCATGCTGAAGAAGATTGAAAAGAGGGTTGGTGCGAGAACACAGCCTTGCTTTACTCCATTGTTAATGGAGAAGGGTTCAGAGAGCTCATTGCTGTATCTGACCCGACCTTGTTGGTTTTCGTGCAGTTGGATAATCATGTTGAGGAACTTTGGGGGACATCCGATGCGCTCTAGTATTTGCCAAAACCCTTTCCTGCTCACGGTGTCGAAGGCTTTGGTGAGGTCAATAAAGGTGATGTAGACTCCTTTGTTTTGTTCTCTGCACTTTTCTTGGAGCTGTCTTAGGGCAAAGACCATGTCAGTAGTTCCTCTGTTTGCGCGAAAGCCGCACTGTGATTCTGGGAGAATATTCTCGGCGACACTAGGTATTATTCTATTTAGTAGAATCCTAGCGAAGATTTTGCCTGCAATGGAGAGCAACGTGATTCCCCTGTAGTTTGAGCAATCTGATTTCTCGCCTTTGTTTTTGTACAGGGTGATGATCGTGGCATCACGAAGATCCTGAGGCAGTTTTCCTTGGTCCCAACAAAGCTTGAAAAACTCATGCAGTTTGGCATGCAGAGTTTTGCCGCCAGCCTTCCAGACCTCTGGGGGGATTCCATCCATACCTGCTGCTTTGCCACTTTTCAGTTGTTCGATTGCCTTATACGTCTCATCCAGGGTGAGAACCTCATCCAGCTCAAGCCTTAGGGGCTGTTGAGGGAGCTGGAGCAGGGCGTAATCTTGGACTGAGCGGTTGGCACTGAAAAGAGATTGGAAGTGTTCTGACCATCGGTTGAGGATGGAGATTTTTTTTTAAAAATTTTTTATTTTTCACACCATAAATCACATTAGCCATGATATACACTATTTCTTTTTCACACATATACAGTGACTTTTTCTCCCCCCCCCCCCCTTTCCTCCCAAACCACCCCCCCACCCCCCCCTCTCATCCATTTTAGGTATACAATCTAGGTTGCATTAAGCCAGTCAGACAATGTTGTCATTCAACAAAATTACACCAGAAATTCTACTGAGTCCATTCTTTTCTTTCCTTCTCCTTCCATCAACTTAGGTAATGTTTGTCCCCGGTAGGTTTTCGCTATTGTATTTAATGTAAGGCTCCTATACTTGTTCGAATATTTCAATATTATTTTTTAACCTATATGTTATTTTTTCTAATGGAATACATTTATTCATTTAAATTTAGTAGTTTCTTCCTTTTAATTTGGTTATGTATTCCATTAATATTTAAAGACAAATAGTTCAGCGTAGCCCTTTTATATTTTGTTTATCTTCTATTTCCGTTTTTCCATCATTACCTTTCCTCCTTTTCCATTTCTGTTTTCTTATTTTCAACTCTTTATAAGACAACATTCCTACAACATCCAACATTTTCCTTATTCTCCTATTTCTATCTTATTTATCCCCAATCTCCCCTTCACCTCCTGAGTTGTCCTTTATCCCTTGTCGGACAACCACATCTCCCCTCTCCATTTGGATTTGCGAATCCACTCGCAAGCGTCAACTGATTTTGCAGTGACCGCTATTTCCCCCCACCCCGCCTCCCCCAGAAAAGATTTAGCTTTTCATATGTCACAAAGGTCACTCTTTTAATTCCCTCCTTATTCTCTCTATTCCATTACCTTCCCTTATTAATTCTTGTCTATACTATCTATATTTTCCTCTAAGTACAGATATATTCATGTATGCTCATTGTCTCTATTCACTCTTATACCTCTTTACCCGCATACATATCAATCGTGATCATTTTTACTCTCATTACCCGTCTTCATCCCTCAGTCTATTTTTGTCTTTACCCACATACATATCAATCGTGATCATTTTAACTCTCATTACCCGTCTTCCTCCCTCAGTCTATTTTTGTAATTGTTCTGCAAATTTTCGTGCTTCTTCTGGATCCGAGAATAGTCTGTTTTGTTGTCCTGGAATAAATATTTTCAATACTGCTGGATGCTTTAGTATAAATTTATACCCTTTCTTCCATAAAATCGCCTTTGCTGTATTGAACTCTTTTCTCTTCTTTAGGAGTTCAAAACTTATATCTGGATAAATGAAGATTTTTTGCCCTTTATACTCCAGTGGTTTGTTGCCCTCTCTTACTTTTTCCATTGTCTTCTCCAGTACCTTTTCTCTTGTAGTATATCTTAGGAATTTTACTACAATAGATCTTGGTTTTTGTTGTGGTTGTGGTTTAGAGGCCAATACTCTATGTGCCCTTTCTATTTCCATTTCTTGCTGTAGTTCTGGACATCCTAGGGTCTTAGGGATCCACTCTTTTATAAACTCCCTCATATTCTTGCCTTCTTCATCTTCCTTAAGGCCCACTATCTTTATGTTATTTCTTCTGTTATGGTTTTCCATTGTATCTATTTTTTGAGCTAGTAGTTCTTGTGTCTCTTTAGTTTTTTTATTAGATTTCTCCAATTACTTTTTTAAGTCTTCTACCTCCATTTCTGCTGCTACTGCCCGCTCTTCCATCTTGTCCATTTTCTTTCCCATTTCTGTTAAGGTCATCTCCATTTTATTTATTTTCTCTTCTGTGTTGTTTATTCTTTTTCTTAAATCCTTAAATTCCTGTGTTTGCCATTCTTTAAATGACTCCATGTATCCTTTAATAAGAGCAAGTATATCCTTTACCTTGCCTTTCTTTTCTTCTTCTATTTCCCTGTACTCTTCCTCTTCTTCTTCCTCTGGGTTGGCCATCTGTTGTTTCTTTGATGCCCTTTCCTCCTCTTCTTTCTTGTTTCCATTGTCTTCTGTGGTCTCTTCTTGCTGCAGGTGTTCTGCAGCTGTCGTTGCCGGCTGTGGAGATCGACTCCCCAGCTGGTCCCCTCTCCCGTCGGTGTGTTTTTTTTCATTCGCATCGCGCATGCGCGAAGTATCGCGCATGCGCGGTTGCGCACTTTTACTCGGCTCTGCGAGCCATTTTTGTAGTCCATTATTTACCGACCTGAGGGAGCGGGTTTCTCTCTCTGCAGCGGGCCTCTTCGGACAGGTAAGGCCTTCACCTTTTTCCTCCTTTGTCTTCTCTTCCTCTCTTCTTACCGTTGCTTTCGATTTTTCTTTTTTTGTCGCCATCTTCTTTCCACCTTTATACTCACTTTTCTGTAACTTTTATTTCTGTGCCTTTGTGTTTTCCTTTGTTTTTCCCGACTTTTCTGGAGAGGGCTGGAGTTCACCGTCCGGCCACTACTCCATCACGTGACTCCTTCTGAGGATGGATATCTTGTCGCTGAGGAGGACTTTGCCGTCTGAGCTGCGCAGCGGGCTTTGGACTTGGGGTGAGGGGCCGTACACAGCCTTTAGAGCCTCATAGAAACCCCTGAAGTCGCCAATGTCCGCGCTGAGCTGGGTTCGTTTGGCGAGGCTAGTCCACCACTCATTTTGGATCTCCCGGAGTTGGGCAGTGATGCATAACTTGGCAGGACTGTTGGGGGTGAGGGAGGAGGATGGGGCGCAAGTATGGCACTTCCTACAGCCATAGGGGAATGTGCCAAGGAGGCAATTGGTGGAGAGGGATGAGTGCACAAGAGAGACATGGAGGGACCAGACCCTATGGAAGGCAGAGAGGGGAGAAGAAGGAAGATGTGTCTAGTAGAGGGATCCTGTTGTAGGTTGCAGAAATTACGGAGGATGATGTGTTGGATGCAGAGACTGGGTTTTTTTTACTTCAATCACTATTGTATTTTTCTGAAGAAACGTTGGCCAGCAGCCATTGGAATCTGGAGAAATGTGTGCCTGCCACGAGATTTCAGCCAGCTGAACTGACCACTTGTGAAATTTGCAGTCTTGCTCAAATTTTTCATCCACTTCTGCTGGTGTGAGGCATTTCTGGAGAACTTTGTTTATTGCCCAGTAAAGCCATTTATTCTCTCTCTTCCGTAGTTTTTGTATTGTTCCAAGAAACAAATAGAGCAAAATATATTTTAACGTCTCATACAGTATGTTGAAAAAAATTACTTCTTGAACTGGATATCGGAAAATGTGAACTTTATAGCATTTTATTAGCTTAAAGTCTTCCCGAACTTTATCACATACCCCAGGAAATAAAACTGGAGGCTTGCTTCCTTGGTGGTATATTGTTCTCAATATTTTCATGTTGGATTTAATAACCACGAGCATTATTTATTTGTGAAGTCAAATTGGAGACTATTTATCTTTTACCAATGCTTGTATGATATTGTGGAGGTTCTTTCAACCTTTATCTCAAACCCCGGGCCATTTGCGAATCACTAGGTCTGCAAACCATTATTAGTTTTACAATCTGATACTTCATTAGAAGATAGAAGATCAACACTGCTGTTGCGAGAAGTCCCGCACTGGGCCTTCTGAAGCAGTAATAAAGCAGAACAAATTATTCCAGGAAAAACAGCGAGCTATTAATCTGTCATGCAGGGTGGTTGTCACTGGTCCTCCTGAAGTCTGCAATCATCTCCTTTGTCTTGTCCATGTTGAGAGTAAAATGTCATCTCTTCCTGTCCCTCTGTCGGCCAAGCTGCCTTTGTAACGTTTAACATTCACACGCATTTTAAAACTTCAGCACAAAATATTCTGCTGTTAGAATGAGGCAGCATATTGGCTCTATCTGATAAATGTCATGAGGTGAATGCCCTTGATTCAGCTTTGGGCAGCCAGTTATAGTGTATGGTTACAGTGTATGGTTGCAATTATTCTTCTGGTTATATCCATCCCATAGGATGCCGATGATTCCATTCAGTCAGTTTGTGGGTTTGATATGTACATCCTGGAGTGGCTGTACAGGCCAATCCTTGGCAATACCCCACTCCTCAGACAGGAGCAGCGGGTGCGTGAATGGATTTTTGGTGAGTAGGGGATTGCACAGCTCCAAACCCATCCTCTCGAACACTCCCTCCTGGATCCAGCGGCCTGGTGAGGTCCAAGATGGCTGGGGGAGATTGCAGTGAATGGCCAGACCAAGCGTCGCTTCGTGCCATGTGTTCGCAATTGCTTCCATCTCTGTTACCGAACTGTGGTGAAAAAGATGGCCTGCTTTCAATGGTTTTCATGGTAAGGTTTTACCAGGAGACACCTTGGTCAGATGATTATCCCTGAGCTTAATTTAATGCTGGTCCTGGGGATGAGTTTAGTAAAGGTCTGAAAAATGGTACAGAAAAATCCCTGGTATCTGGGGTTGGTAGAATCCAGATGTGAATTTTCCAGTTGCTGCGTGTTGCACAATAAATGAACTAACAGCGAGGCACGCCAATTTCAAACTCTCATATTTTTTACCTATTTATTTTCTGAGATTTTTTTTATTTTCTGGTTCTTTGAATTCCAGATAACAGGGGTTTTACTGTATTCCACTGAGAAGCGAGCACAAGTATGGCATATTGCCTGGGGAAGAAATTAGATTTCTAATTCAAAGAGCATGAGGGAGGGTCACATTTATTACGTCTTCCTGTCTCCTCTCTCCTGCCAACAGTTTGATGAGGGGGCAAGGATGATGATCCTACTCTTCCTTTGAAAAGCAGATGAATGAATGTATGACTACAGCAACAGTGAATGAATTTAAAAACTAAAGCTGTGGTTATAGTTCCAGTTGGCATGCTTTTCAAAAATCCTGCTGTGTTAGTAGCTTTGAATGTGCCGTTCTGGCACAGACAATGTTCTTGGTTATTTCGTTGATCTTCCAAATGCCGTAGAATGCCAAACTGGAATTACCATCCCAATATATTACTGAAACAGCAATATTGAATTTTTATTCTCATATCATTTCTCCAGCAGGTCAGTTGAGATTACTTTTTAATAAAATAATAAAAAAGTTAGAGGAATTTTGTTCAGCTCTCAGCTCAGCATTAACTGTGTGAACCTTCTTTTGGCTTGAAAGAAAACATTACTGAGTACAGGAAGACTCCTGGTATCCAGCACCTATGGGGATTGGAAGGTGCCGGACACAAGGATTTTCCAGTTGCTTAAGACTCACGCTTACAATGCCAAACTAATACATCAGCATTAAGAATAAATAGTTTAAAAGACAAAAGACTGTACAAAATTAACAGTGATTGGAAAAAAAAATCAGTTGTAGTCCTTAATTATGTTAAGTTCACTTTAATCATGTGACATATTTTCACTCACATAACGCACAGAAAATCTTAAACTATGTGTAAAAAAAGTTCTCGTATAATGTGCACATGAATTTATCGTGTGCATGTAGTGTTAGTCAGTTCTGTCCAGCACATTCATAATACGTCCTATAAAGGTCACAAAAAACAAATCGTAACATTATCAGCCTGTATCGCTATCACGCTATCACCTAATCAGTATAAAAGACCCTCGCATTTAGTGCTACCTTTGAAATTGAGAGTATGGGTAGTTTTCACAATGTGAGGGATTAAATGCAAATCTTACTTCGAACCGAAATTAGTTACCAGAGTGGAAGAAACTGGCAACAGAGGGAGTTCGAGGTTGGTGAATTATCCATTCATGAATGGAGGAAAGAGAAAGGTGAGCTGGAGAGGAAGAATCCACAAAAACACACATGTCATGGCCCCAAAGCTAAGTGGCCCCAGTTGAAGGAGTGAGTTCTTAGTTGAAGAGAACAAATTCAAACTGTGTCTACAGTCACCATTCAAATGAAAGTAAGGCTATTGGCATGTGAAAGAGGCATCCTGGATTTCAAGGCGGGGTTCCCCGGATATCAAAATTTATGAAGCAAAATGGATTGTCGATAAGAACTAGAACAACTGTAGGTCAGAGACTTCTGGACAATTGGGAACAAAATCCATTGATTTTCGCCGCTTTCGTCTCCAGTGAAATTTACAAACTTAGAATCACCCCTGCAGAAGTCATTAACATGGACGAAGTCCCAATGGCCTTTGACGTCCCCGCCACAAGAACCGTGGCTGCTTCTGAAACCAAAATAGTGGCTATAACCACAGCCAGGCCTGAAAGGTTCTGCTTTACAGTCGTCCTTGGCTGCACTGCAAGTGACACTCAATTGAAGCCAATGATCATATTTAAAAGAATTATATTTGACACGAGAAAAAATGCCCAATACTGTGATTGTGACCTGTAACAAAAAAGGTTGGATGGACTCCAATGTTATGAAACTGTGGATAGAAACGTGTTACAGGCAGGTTTTTTCAAAGAAAATGTTACTCATATTTGATTCCATGGCAGCTCACAAAGAGTATTGAACACAAAAGGTTATCAATTCTGTTGGCGCCCACATTGCAGTAATTCTGGGTGGGTTCACATGCTAACTGCAGCTACTCAGTAGTTCCATGAATCATCCATTCAAGATGTTCATCAGATCAGAATGGGGGGAATGGGTGCAGAATGGCCTTCATGAATCCACCCCAGCCAGACGGTTGAAAAGAGCAACCTGTACCAAAGTTTGCGAATGGGTTGCCAGAGTGTGGGATAACAGCAGAAACTATAGGCAGTGGATTCAGGAAAGCTGGCATAGTATATAACGATGATGGGGCTTCCTCCACATGACGTGTCAGTACCGACTACAGTAACAGAAGAACAGTTGCAGGCTGTTCTAACGTATTTTAATGATGTGAGTGATCAATCCAACTTCGAAGGAAGGATTTGAAGGGTTTACAGATTATGATGAAGAAAACTAATAAATGACATCATTATTTTACTGGTTATTTCAGATGACTTCAACATTTTACTTGTTAAAATGACTTCAGCATTTTTTCCATTCAAGCAATTAAAAATAAATTTTAATTTAGAACGAGTTGATGCTCAAATAAGTTCAATTTTTTATTCAACATGTAAAGAAATTCTGGTATACCTGCATCTGGGGTTACCCAGTTTGTAAAAAAAGTGCATATAATGTGCACATTATATGAGTAAAATTACGGTAACACACATAACTTACAAAATGTAAATGTAAATTTGAACCCTGGTTGCTGGCACTATAATAGCATTATGCTACCCACTATGTTAACCATGTCACCGTCATAATTAACCCTCCCTTCCCCAAGTTTACAGATAAGTACTAAATATACTAATAAAGATAAAGACACTTACTCGGCAGGGATAGGGAGACACTTTAAGAGAGTTGCCCCAGCGGTGAGTGGCATCAACTGGCTCTTCACCCTGGGCACCGCCATTTTATTCAAACACAACTTTATTAAATCTTTATTCAAAAGCTGCTGTAGTCGGGACACGATCGGGGTGCTCTGCTGGTTGAATGTTCGCTCCTATCTTCTCCAAGGGGTTGTTTGTTGCGTCAGAGAATATTTACATTTACAATGTTAAACTTTTATTTAAAATTGTAATTATTCTTATTTATTTTCATTTTATCAATTTCCTCGATACATTTTTTTTCCGGTTGCTTGGGGTTGCTGGTTGCATGTATTTCAGATTTAGGAGGTTAAAATGACTTTTTCCACAATCTACGCTAAACAGGCGGGTTTTTTTGTGTTTGAAATTTGATTCAATGGGTCAATGAATTTCAAAACAATTTAGTTGGTGCAGCCGAGGTTGCAGTTCTGTCCCAGTATCTCGCCCAACCCAAAACCAAATTCATTCCCGAACCAATTTCCATCTCAAACTCAGTAAACCTTGTCTCACATTTGCAAGCTAGTGAAGGAGTGGAAGGGTTTTTGCCAATTCCACATTAACTGTTGGAATTGGATCTTTTATCACAGGTGCAATGGATGTGGAAGAAAGAACTCGCCAAATGAAAATGAAAATGAGCAAGTACAAGCAGGTAGCAGTGTCCGATTCCCGACTGGAACAGGAATATCTTTCCAAGGTAAGTGCAAAATCAGATGCTGCCCATCTCTTGTCAAAGTCACTCAAAGGGAAAATGCTTTAAGCTGTGGTTTTACATCAGTGGTTTTCAAACTGCCCTCTAAACTCACATACCTCTTTATGTAATCCCTATGCCATCGGTGCTCTGTGATTAGTAAAGGGTTGCTTAAGGTGGGATGTGAGTGGGAAGGGAAGGTTGAGAATCACTGCTCTAAACTCAATTGTTACTGAAATATTTTGCTTGAGACAAGTTGTCATTGGCCCATGTCTTTTGGAGATATTAAACCATGCACATAATAAGTTAATGAGGTATGATTTAAACAGTGGTTTTCAAACTTTTTCTTTCCACCCACATCCCACCTTAAGCAATCCCTTACTAATCAGAGAGCACCGATGGGATAGGGATTGCTTAAAGAGGGATGTGAGTTTAGGGGGCAGTTTGAAAACCACTGACTTACAGGGAATGACACAGTTTGTTCATGCCAACAGGAGCAAGAAGTACTGGAAATACTCTATCAATGGAGAAGATGAAAATATGAACAGTTCAGCCTTATCTGGTCTTGCAAAGGTTAGAGGAGTAAATATTTTAAAGGAATTATAGGCACGTGGTGACACCGGGGCCACGAGAGACAGACAAGTGCATCACAGTCAGAAGGGGGAAGAGGAAGAGTCAGGTACTAGACAGTACCCCTGTGGCTGTGCCCCTGTTGGAGTACATTTGGGGACAGTAGGGGGGGGGGGGGGAAGCCTACCTGGGGGAAGCAACAGTGGCTGTGCTTCTGGCACAGACACTTGCCCAGTGGCTCAGAAGGGTAAGGAAAGGAAGAGGAGGGCGGTAGTGATAGGGAACTCTGTAGTTAGGGGGTCAGACAGGCGATACGGTGGACGCAGGAAGGAAACTCAGATGGTGATTTGCCTCCCAAGTGCCAGATGTTTCAGATCGCATCCAATATATCCTGCAGTGGGAGGGAGAACAGCCAGAGGTTATGGTTATATTGGGACCAATGACATAGGTAGGAAGAGGGATGAGATCTTGAAAAATCACGA
This sequence comes from Narcine bancroftii, assembly GCF_036971445.1. Classification (NCBI taxonomy): domain Eukaryota; kingdom Metazoa; phylum Chordata; class Chondrichthyes; order Torpediniformes; family Narcinidae; genus Narcine; species Narcine bancroftii. Next base: position 212,255,795 of record NC_091470.1, read on the forward strand.
CAGGGAGTTGAGAAGCAGGACCACAAAGATACTCATCTCTGGATTACTGCCTGTGCCAAGAGACAGTGAGTATTGGAATAGAATGAGATGGAGAATGAACGTGTGGCTGAGGGATTGGAGCAGGGGTCAGCAATTCAGATTTCTGGACCATAGGGAGCTCTTTAGGGGCAGGTGGGACCTGTACAAAAAGGATGGGTTGCATTTGAATCCCAGGGGGACCAATATCCTTACTAAAGCAACTAGGGAGAGTTTAAACTAGAATTGTTGGGGGGTGGGAACCGAACTGAAGAGACCTGGGAAGAGGAGATTGGCTCACAAATAGAGAAAGCTTGGAGACAGTGTGTGAGGGAGGATCGGCAGGTGATAGAGAAGGGATGCACCCAGACGGACGGTGTGAGATGTGTCTATTTTAACATAAGGAGTATGTGAACAAAACAGATGAACTCAGAGCTTGGATCAGTACTTGGAGGTATGATGTGGTGGCTATTACAGAGTCTTGGATGGCTCAGGAACAGGATTGGTTACTTCAAGTGTCGGGTTTTAGATGTTTCAGAAAGGACCAGGAGGGAGGCAAAAGAGGTGGGGGGTGGGAGGGGGGGTGGCAAGTGGCACTGTTGATCAGAGATATTGTCACGGCTGCAGAAATGATGAACGTCATGGAAGGATTATCTACAGAGTCTTTGTGGATGGAGGTTAGGAACAGGAAGGGATCAATAACTTTACTGGGTGCTTTTTATAGGTGACCCAATACAAGCAGGGATATCATGGAGCAGATCCTGGAAAGGTGTAGTAATAACAGAGCTGTCGTAATGGGAGATTTTAATTTCCCAAATATCGATTGGAATCTCCCTAGAGCAAGGGGTTTAGATGGGTGGCATTTGTTAGGTGGACATTACCCCTCCATAAATCTTTGTCCGCGAAGCCAAGCCAAAGAGAAAGAGATTTGTTAGGTCTGTTCAGGATGGTTTCTTGACACTCTATTGTAGGTAAGCCTACAAGAGGAGAGACTGTACTCGATTTGGTATTGGGAAATGAATCTGGTCAGGTGTCAGATCTCTCAGTGGGACAGCATTTTGGAGATGGTGATCATAATTCTAACTCCTTTACAACAGTACTGGAGAGAGATAGGAACAGACAAGTTAGAAAAACGTTTAATTAGAGTAAAGGAAGTTATCAGGCAGGAATTTGGAAGCTTAAATTGGGAACAGATATTCTCAGGGAAAAGTACGGAAGAAATGTGACAAATATTCATGGGATTTTTGTGTGGAGTTCTGCATCAGTACGTTCCAATGAGAAGCAAAGTTATGGTAGGGTACAGGAACAAAGGCTGTAATAAATCTAGTCAAGAAGGAAAGAAAAGCTAACAAAAGGTTCAGGGAACTGGGTAATGCTAGAGATCAGGAAGATTATAAGGCCAACAGGAAGGAGCTTAAAGCGGAAATTAGGAAAGCCAAAAGGGGCCATGAGAAGCCCTTGGTGAACAGACTTAAGGAAAACCACAAGGCATTCTACAAGTATGTGAAGAGCAAGAGGATGAGACGTGAAAGAATAGGACCTATGAAGTGTGACAGTGGGAAAGTGTGTATGGAACCTGAAGAATAGCAGTGGTATTTAATGAATACTTTATTTCAGTATTGTTATGAGCCCAGAGGACTCCAAAAACAAGCAGCAACAGAAATTCACCAAGAAAATGGTTACTTAAACAAAACTGGTTTTAATTTTCTTCATACAGAATAATAGGATCAATATTTAACTTGTTACTATTAACTTAACCCCCTTCTAATTCTAAGCGCACGTGTATGTAATGTGTATGTGTTCAGGAAAGTTCTTTGGTTCATTGTCCAATCATTCACAGTTAACTTCTCCAAGTTCACTGGTATCAGGAAATTTTCAAACTGTGCACAGAATTCAACATTTATGATCTTCACCAGACTCTGGTGCTTTAACTTAAATTGTTACCGCAAAGGAAGGACTTTGTTGGTTTCAGGGAGAGACATTCATTATTCATTGGACACATACAAACTGATCTCCTTCAACCGACCTCTTCAGTGTCTTGCCGAAGAAATGTACCCCCTCTTACGTTTTCCAAAAGACAATCTCTTCTTCCAGGTTATCACAAAATTCTTTTTTTTTCCCCCTATTTCAGGAGAAACCCATTAACCAGCGACATGCTCTTGTAATTGACTGCAAGGGTTTAGAATAGGCTGAACTCAAAACCCATCTTCAAATGGGGTCTTATAGCAGTTCTGCAAAAGGTGCAGTTTCCAGCACCAACTCCTGCTGTAAACTAACTGTCTCTCCCCCCCTCTCTCTACCCAAAGAGAATAGCATGTTTTTTCTCTCTCTGTTTGCAAAACCACATGACCCTTTTTAGTACAGCAAACCAACCAGACTTGGATTGCTGGCACCTACAAAAGATTATTCAGTTTCTGAGCCTGGATTGTCCTTTAAAGACAATCATCCATTCCATTTCCACAACATCAGTCCAATTAACATCAGTCTTCACGAGCACTCCAAATTCATTGTCGACCTAGAATCTATCCTTAAGCATAACTCTTGCATTTCAAATGAGATGTCTTTTGTGAAATGTTAATATCTTTTGTGGAATGTAAACTGAGATGCCTGTGAAGTGTACCTTAACTATTATCTATAAACTAAACCCCCACAATCTATACCTTTTAAAGACATATTTTATCATAATTTTATGAACCCTGTTGTGGGATTTATTGTACAGCCTATTGGCTGTGGGAAAGCAACATGTAAACCTGTTGATGCACGTTTTCACACTCTTCAGGTTTCGCCCCAATTGTGATAAGTCCTTTAGTACGTTGGCTAGTTTTTCTAGGCAGTGGGAGATGAAGATGGAGTCCATGGAGGGGAGGGAAGTTGGGTGATATTCTGAGCTGCATTCACCATCTTTAGCCAATCTTGAACAGGGCAGTACCTGTCCCTCAAGTCTGTTCTTGATGGTGCACCTGTAGAAGTTGTTGAGGGACTGCTGGGGACTTCCTGAACGCCTCTTCTCAGAAAGTAGAGGCGCTGGTGCTTTCTTGACGTACTTGTTAGTCAGGTCACTGGAGGTATTATTTCCCAAGAACGTCTAGCTAGATACTCTTTCCAATCATTCATGTGGACAGGGGAGCAGACTCTGCTCCTCTCCTGAAGTCAATAATCATCTCCTTTATCTTATTGATATTGAGAGAGAGGTTGTTATCTTGGTTCCCTGCCACTGGGCTTTCAGCCTCTTTCCCGCATTCAATCTTGTCATTATTTGGCATCTGGGCCTACTACTGTTGTGTTGTTTGCAAATTGGAAAATGGAGTTTGAACAGTCTTTAGCTTGTAGTTGTAGATGTTGAGAGAGCATTCTTGACAGGTGCTTGTTTTGAGTGTGATCATGGAGGAGATGCTGTTACTCATCTTTGTTTATTGCAATATGTCGGACAGGAAGTCAAGGATCCAGTTGCAGGGGAACTGAAGCCAGATCCTGACGCTTGGGAATGAGTTTGGCTGGGACGAGGAGCTTTTTCAGTGAAGCCTTCTAGATCCATCGGGATTTTTTTTTCCTTAAATAGATTATCTCTGCTTTTCTCCATCAACTAAACATCTGAAATTCTCTTTTGAATCACCCTTAAGTTTTCTATTGAAGATGAACAATGCAAATAAAAGACAGAAAATGCTGGCAGAATTCAACTGGCTCTGGTCTGAGACAAGGATCAGCACCCTCCCAGATCTTTCCTCTATTCCAAACTTCACCACCAAACTCTCTACTCCTTGAATACCTCCATCCTTGGTATTATCCTAAAAACTTGCCCTGCGCCCCCTCAAAAGCATTTAGATCCCTTCTGAAGTTTGGCACCAGACTCAAACTGAGATTTTGACAATCAGTGCTGTTTAATAAACCCACACAACAGAATGCATTTATGATCAACATGCTGTACGATTTTGGCCATGGACTCAGCTCCACTTACCCAGCTATTCCCTAACCCTTAATTCTCCTTTTGTTAAAAAATCTCTGTGTTTTAAATACAAGGCAGCCTCTACTGCTTCATTGGGTAGAGAACCCCACAGATGCCCCACTCTTCAGGAGAAGTAATTCCTCTTCATATCTGCCTTAAATTTACTCAACCGAATCTTTTTTTTACAATATTTTATTTTAAAAGACTCAAGCAAATATATACAAACAATATAAGGCATTTTCTTATCACACAATGTAATATCCATATATATATAATAAAAATAAAGTATTTTCCATCCCTTCCCCAGATATTATATAAACCATAATAGTCAAAGGAAAAAAAATTAAACTAAAAATTAAAACACGTCATCTGTACCACAACCTTAATTCAGTCTCTTCTTTATTTATCTGTCAGGACAGGTTGCATCTTCACTTATATTTAAGGTGGGGGGGGGGGATAGATTATATCTGTGCTGCTCTGTCCCTCAGGTACGGCTGCCGCAATTCAATGAACATTTCATCCTTCCTTCTCAAGTTATAAGTGATCTTCTCCAGGGGAATGCAGCTCTGCACCTCTGAACTCCATCGTGTGATACTCAGTTGAGAGTCGGACTTCCATGCAACCTCCATACACTTCCCGGCAACCGACAAAGCGACCTTCACAAATTGAATTTGGTCTTTGGATAATCTGAACTGTACTTCACTAATCTCTCCCAGAAGGAACAATTCTGGGTCTTGTGGAAACTCCACTTTCGTAAAAAAAAATTTTAAAGGGAGGAGTCACGTGATGGAGTAGTGGCCGGACGGTGAACTCCAGCCCTCTCCAGAAAAGTCGGGAAAAACAAAGGAAAACACAAAGGCACAGAAATAAAAGTTACAGAAAAGTGAGTATAAAGGTGGAAAGAAGATGGCGACAAAAAAAGAAAAATCGAAAGCAACGGTAAGAAGAGAGGAAGAGAAGACAAAGGAGGAAAAAGGTGAAGGCCTTACCTGTCCGAAGAGGCCCGCTGCAGAGAGAGAAACCCGCTCCCTCAGGTCGGTAAATAATGGACTACAAAAATGGCTCGCAGAGCCGAGTAAAAGTGCGCAACCGCGCATGCGCGATACTTCGCGCATGCGCGATGCGAATGAAAAAAAACACACCGACGGGAGAGGGGACCAGCTGGGGAGTCGATCTCCACAGCCGGCAACGACAGCTGCAGAACACCTGCAGCAAGAAGAGACCACAGAAGACAATGGAAACAAGAAAGAAGAGGAGGAAAGGGCATCAAAGAAACAACAGATGGCCAACCCAGAGGAAGAAGAAGAGGAAGAGTACAGGGAAATAGAAGAAGAAAAGAAAGGCAAGGTAAAGGATATACTTGCTCTTATTAAAGGATACATGGAGTCATTTAAAGAATGGCAAACACAGGAATTTAAGGATTTAAGAAAAAGAATAAACAACACAGAAGAGAAAATAAATAAAATGGAGATGACCTTAACAGAAATGGGAAAGAAAATGGACAAGATGGAAGAGCGGGCAGTAGCAGCAGAAATGGAGGTAGAAGACTTAAAAAAGAAATTGGAGAAATCTAATAAAAAAACTAAAGAGACACAAGAACTACTAGCTCAAAAAATAGATACAATGGAAAACCATAACAGAAGAAATAACATAAAGATAGTGGGCCTTAAGGAAGATGAAGAAGGCAAGAATATGAGGGAGTTTATAAAAGAGTGGATCCCTAAGACCCTAGGATGTCCAGAACTACAGCAAGAAATGGAAATAGAAAGGGCACATAGAGTATTGGCCTCTAAACCACAACCACAACAAAAACCAAGATCTATTGTAGTAAAATTCCTAAGATATACTACAAGAGAAAAGGTACTGGAGAAGACAATGGAAAAAGTAAGAGAGGGCAACAAACCACTGGAGTATAAAGGGCAAAAAATCTTCATTTATCCAGATATAAGTTTTGAACTCCTAAAGAAGAGAAAAGAGTTCAATACAGCAAAGGCGATTTTATGGAAGAAAGGGTATAAATTTATACTAAAGCATCCAGCAGTATTGAAAATATTTATTCCAGGACAACAAAACAGACTATTCTCGGATCCAGAAGAAGCACGAAAATTTGCAGAACAATTACAAAAATAGACTGAGGGAGGAAGACGGGTAATGAGAGTTAAAATGATCACGATTGATATGTATGTGGGTAAAGACAAAAATAGACTGAGGGATGAAGACGGGTAATGAGAGTAAAAATGATCACGATTGATATGTATGCGGGTAAAGAGGTATAAGAGTGAATAGGGACAATGAGCATACATGAATGTATCTGTACTTAGAGGAAAATATAGATAGTATAGACAAGAATTAATAAGGGAAGGTAATGGAATAGAGAGAATAAGGAGGTAATTAAAAGAGTGACCTTTGTGACATATGAAAAGCTAAATCTTTTCTGGGGGAGGCGGGGTGGGGGGAAATAGCGGTCACTGCAAAATCAGTTGACGCTTGCGAGTGGATTCGCAAATCCAAATGGAGAGGGGAGATGTGGTTGTCCGACAAGGGATAAAGGACAACTCAGGAGGTGAAGGGGAGATTGTGGATAAATAAGATAGAAATAGGAGAATAAGGAAAATGTTGGATGTTGTAGGAATGTTGTCTTATAAAGAGTTGAAAATAAGAAAACAGAAATGGAAAAGGAGGAAAGGTAATGATGGAAAAACAGAAAGAGAAGATAAACAAAATATAAAAGGGCTACGCTGAACTATATGTCTTTAAATATTAATGGAATACATAACCAAATTAAAAGGAAGAAACTACTAAATTTAAATGAATAAATGTATTCCATTAGAAAAAATAATATATAGGTTAAGAAATGATATTGAAATATTCAAACAAGTATAGGAACCTTATATTAAATACAATGGCGAAAACCTACCGGGGACAAACATTACCTAAGTTGATGGAAGGAGAAGGAAAGAAAAGAATGGACTCAGTAGAATTTCTGGTGTAATTTTGTTGAATGACAACATTGTCTGACTGGCTTAATGCAACCTAGATTGTATACCTAAAATGGATGAGAGGGGGGGTTGGGGGGGTGGTTTGGGAGGAAAGGTGGGGGGGGGGGGGAGAAAAAGTCACTGTATATGTGTGAAAAAGAAATAGTGTATATCATGGCTAATGTGATTTATGGTGTGAAAAATAAAAAATTTAAAAAAAAAATTTAAAGATGTCCCCTAGGTCTCCCCAGAAGGATCTCACCTTCGTACATAGCCAGGTGGAGTGGATAAAGGGTCCAACCTCTACTCCAAATCTGAAACACATATCCGAAATTTAAGACTTTGATATATGTAATTTTTGTAGTGTGAGGTACCACTGATGCAGGAAATTATGCTGGCATTGATAATCCCTGTCGTGCTGTTTGGACACAAACCTTCCCATCGATTTTCATTAATTGTTGTACCCAAGTCTGACTCCCATCTCTCCCTCGTCAGGTGTAATCCTGGTTTTGGGCCCTCACTCTGGAGTAGGAAATATATTCTAGAAATAAATTTAAATACTTTCCTTTGTCGAATTAGAATCTCCATGGTGCTGCATTCCGGCAGAGTCATTGTTTGTCCAAATTTGTCTCTTAAGAAAGATCTCAATTGTAGGAAGCAGAAAATACTCAACTGAAACTTAAGACCATTCTCCCTAATTCTCATCTCAGCTATCAGTGGAAATCACCTCACGGCTTCTATAATTTTATATGTTTCTAAATGATCACCTCTCATTCTTCTAACTCCGCTTTCCAGATGATGGCATTCTCTCTTTCGATTTGCCCATTACTGCGTGGGTTATAGCTGGTGGTCCTGCTCGAAGCAATACCAGGCTCCAGGAGGTACTGCCGCAGCTCAGCACTCATAAATGAGGACCGCCAGTTGCTGTGGATGTAACTGGGGTACCCAAAAATGGTGAAGATGCTGTGCAAGGCCTCTATGACAGTAGGCAATCATGTCCGAGCAGGGTACAGCGAACAGGAAGTGAAAGTTCTCATCGATCACCGTAAGAATGTAGGTGTGATTGTTGGTGGAGGGTAGGGGCCCCTTGAAGTCCACGCTTAGACGTTCAAATGGCCGGGTGGCTTTGATGACATGGGTGTTCTCCAGGCGGAAGAAGTGGGGCTTGCACTCAGTGCACACCGGGCAGGCTCAGGTCATGGAGCAAATCTCCTCGACCATGTAGGGTAGGTTGCGGGCCTTAACGAAATCTGCAAACCTAGTGACCCCTGGATGACAGAGCTCCTCGTGGAGTCTCTGTAGCTCGTCCAGTTGTACGTTGGCACAAGTCCCCATGGAGAGCACGTCTGGCGGCTCGTTAAGTTTACCAGGCCAGTACAGTATGTCATAATTGAAGGTGGAGAGTTCGATTCTCCACTTAGTCATTCTTGATCTTATCTCGCTGGGTGCTGCTAAATATGAATGAGACTGCATGTTGGTCAGTCTGCAGTGTAAAGCACCTGCCAGTGAGGTAGTGCCTCCAATGACGTACCGCTTCGACTGTAGCCTGTGTCTCCTTCTTGACAGGGGAGTGTCTGCTCTCTGGGCCCTGGAGGGTCCTGGAGAAGAAGGGTACCGGCTGGCCTGGTTCAAGGTGGCCGCCAGTGCAAAATCAGATGCATCGCTCTCTACTAGGAACAGAATGGATTTGTCAATGACGTACAGCATTGCAGCAGCAATGTCTGATTTGATGCGGTCAAAGGCCACTCTTGCTTTGGTTGACAGGGGGAAGGAGGTGGTCTTGATAAGTGGCTGTGCCTTATCAGTGTAGTGTGGAACCCAGTGGGCGTCGTATGAAAAGAAGCCCAGGCAGTGTCTGAGTGCCTTTTAGGTTTTGGGGAGGCAGGTCCATGAGAGAACGCATGTGGTCAGGGTCCAGCATTACCTCCCCATTCTCCACCATGCAACCTAGAATTGCGAGCCAAGTGGTCCGGAAGACACACTTGTCGAAATTCTGGGTTACGTTCAGCTGAATCGCTCTGAAAAAATTTCTCAAGGTTGGCATCATGATCCTCCGTGTCATGGCTGCAGATGGTGACTTTGTCCAGATACAGGAAAGTAGCAGTCACCCCGTTCTGGTCCACCATCCAGTCCATTTCCCACTGGAAAACCATGATGCCATTCGTAACCCCAAAGGGTACCCTGGGGAATTGGTACAGCCACCCATTCGCTTCAAAGGCCGTGAAAGGTCAGTCTTCTTGGCGGATCGGGAGTTGGTGATAGGCCGAACGTAGGTCACTAGTGGAGAACACACGGTATTGGGCGATCTGATTCACCACATCCATGATCAGTGGGAGGGTGTACGCATCCAGAAGCGTGAAGCGGTTGATTGTCTGGCTATAGTCAACCACCATCCGCAGCTTCTCCCTGTTTTTAACAACCACCACCTGAACCCTCCAGGGACTTGAGCTGGATTTGATAATGCCCTCGTCCAGCAGTCTGCGCAACTCGCTTTTGATCAATTTCCTGTCTTCGTAACTATATGGCCGGCTTTGGTGGCCACTGGTTTCCAGCCAGGGGTGAGGTTTGCGAAGTGTGCTGGAGGAGCGACCTGGAGGGTGGAGAGGCTACATGTGGGGCACCAGGGTGCGTGGCTTGGGCTGTCGCTGGCAGGAGGCTTCCAGGGTGGAGTGGTTACTGTCAGAAACACAAATTCTCACAAATGAGTCTCTTTAAGATCGGTGACACGACAAGCTTTATTCTCAAGTCTGCAGAGTTGGACTCAACCGGCTTCTTGCCAAGTCGAGCCCTGATACATACAGTGCATTGTTTTTTATACAATTTGCTTCTCCTTCGGCATCTCCACTACACTGCTTTAATTGGTTAGTTTTTGCAGAATCATCCTGATTACTGTTAGTCACGCACACCACGATCATTCATGACCTCTGCTCACACCAAATTCTGTTTTTCACTCTTTATCAATCTTTGGCTCCTGCATGTCTCTCTGTAGTTAAATCTGTTGCAAGTCTTTTGTAACATTTTCCAGCTAAACTCCAGTGGTTAGCCCCCTTTTATGACTAATCATCACATTTTAACTTAAACCCTTTTTAACCCAAATTCTCTTTCTATAACAGTTACAGACAGAGAATGGGGAGTGGGGCCCCCCATAGTGCAGGGAAATAGTTTGGAGCTGGCACTGAAAATCCAATCCCAGCAATACCGGACTGCACAGTTGAGGGAGGACTAACAGTTTAAAATCGGTAAATGTGATGCCCTGGACTTTCAGGGTCACCTGCAATACCCCTTTATCCCATTCGAGTATGATCTGGTCACCGATGAAATCTATTGGTCAGTGGGGAGAATGACCAGTCCGCAACATTGGGCCAGGTCTGGACGGATAAAACTCTCAGTGAACCCCGAGTCAAATAAGCAATTAGTACAGTGTCCGGGTACTTTAATCAATTCCATCACTTTTGTGAGGGGATGGGGGCGGTCTTGGTCCAGGGTCACTGATGCAGTGACCTGTGCTGGGGAGGGTGGAGTCTTGCATGATAACGTCACGCAAGTGTCGGGTCTGAAGTGCACTATGTGTGCGCGTTGACGTCACTGTTGTAGTCGGGCTGGAGCTGTCGGTGGCGAATGGCCTGGGCTGCTGCTTGCAGCCTGCTGGGGCCGTCGGGCTGCCAAAGGTAAGTGCTGGGAGCTACTGCTTACAGTCGGCGGTGGGACGGTCAGTCGGGCAGTCATCGGCGGTAACGGCGGTGGGTACCAGGTTGATAGCATTGGTAGCAGCAGCGGGTACCTGGTTGGCGGTGTTGGTAGTGGCGGCAGCAGGTACTTGGTTGGCGGTGGCAGTCACTGAAGTCAGGGCCGGGGTCGGTGTTGGAGCTGGGGCGGCTGTCATTTGAGTCGGAGGTGGGGCGACCATTATCGAGGCCGGGATCTGGGCAGCCATTGCTTCGTATGGGTGGTCCAAGCGGGCCAATGTCTTCGCAGCGAGGGTAGAGTGTCACTTGCGTGCATGGTGCCTGCACCATGATGTCAGGCACTGCCGTGCGATCGAGCCCATGCTCTCATTGGATGAGAGCTCTGATGAAGAGAAGTGTGAATGAGGGGATGGTGGTTGGGCCTCAGACAGGGCACTGTGTTTGGTGGTGGCCATTTTGAAGTGACAGACTACAGCAAAGTGGCCATTTTTAAGGCACTTCTGGCACCTGGCTTTCCTTGCAGGACATTGGGATCTGCTGTGCTTGTCCCTCCCGCAGAAGTAGCACTTCGGGGTTGCATCAGGCAGCCAGGCCATCGGAGGGCCGTGAGGTAGTAGGGTTAAGAGCAGGCATCCTACTCACTTCATAGCATGGAGTCCAGACCTGAGAGTAAGCATCCATACTTAAGACTGCAGCCTCCATTGTCTCTGCGATCGGGTCACGTCCTCTAGCTTTTCTCCCTTGTGCTCTAGCAGGTGCTGCCTCACCTTATTCGATCAGACCCCGGCCACATAAGCATCCCGAATGAGATTGTCGGTGATTTCAGCTGCAGTTCTGTCTGTGCAGGCACAGGCTCTGCCCATTAACCTTAGTGCTGGGAAGTAAGCTCTACAGGACTCACCAGGCAGTTGCCTCCTGGTCGCTAGCTTGTACCGGGCATCGACCCTGTTCACAGGTCGTTTGTAGAGTCCCTTCAGCACTGACATGGCTGCTGTGTAAGTGGCTGCATCTTGGATGCTCTCGTAGACCCTCAGGGACACCATAGACATCAATAACTAGCAGTCGATGGCCGTCCTCTTCCACGACAGGGTCAGAGAGCTGTAAGTAAGCCTCGAAACACCTCACCCAGTGCTTGAAGTCATTTGGGGTTGTAGCTGACTGTGGGTTGATGGTCACGACATACGCTCCATCCCTAGAAAAATCTTTTCATTAATAAAATTGTAGTCCATATCGAAAGAGTCAAAGACTTGTTGATCCGAACCAAGGCTTGTATTAACAAAAGACTGGAGCGTATTACATGTAGGTCGACCAGTCCAGAATGATCAGGGTCGAGCTAAGAGCAATCCTTTAAGACCAGCCAGTAGGCGTGGCTACGCTCTCAGCCAGTCACAGCCATCCTATACTACAATATACACATGTATACGTCGGTTATAGAATCCGTACTATCACAATGCCTAAATTAAAATTTTTTAAAAATAAATTTATCGTGAAGTAGGTTTGGATGCAATCTCGTTATATTCTTACAACGAGGGTAAGCAAAGCCGGGGCATCTCAGTGATGAAGTAGATAAAAGGTTGGATAGGAGTGGGAGCAGCTGTTGAATTGGGATGAAGTGAGAAATTGAATGTTGGGACCCTCTGTGTATGTAGAGTGAATGTAGAAGAAGAACCTCTGCTTATTGCTTATTGCACTAATCAGGACTGCTAATCAGGGCTGCTCCAACACAAGAGGACCGAGTTACTGCTTATTGAACTAATCAGGACTGCTCCAACACCACAAGAGGACCAAGTTACTGCTTATTCCACTAATCAGGGCTGCTCCAACACAAGAGGACCGAGTTACTGCTTATTGAACTAATCAGGACTGCTCCAACACCACAAGAGGACCAAGTTACTGCTTATTCCACTAATCAGGACTGCGCCAACACTACAAGAGGACCGAGTTACTACTTATTGCACTAATCAGGACTGCTCCAACACCACAAGAGGACCGAGTTACTACTTATTGCACTAATCAGGACTGCTCCAACACCACAAGAGGACCGAGTTACTGTTTTCGCACTAGAATAGCTGGAATATCTATTTATTTATTTGTATTTATTGCCTTTTTTTAATTAAATTAAGTAAAATCTCTGTTATCCAGAATTTAAGCAAACGGCAGCCTCAAGCAACCGGCAAAAAAAATCACTGAAAATAAATAATACAGAATTTTAAAATTGCCGTGCCTCATCGTTAGTTCATCAATCAAGCAACACACAATCTCAAGCAACTGGAAAATTCACTCATCTGGCATCTACCGATCGCCATAGGTGTCTAATACCAGGGGTTTTACTGTATTGTCATTGTTTTTGCAGTTTTTTTTAACCTGTAGCTGTAACAAAAAGGAATTTCAGAGCATCTGTACAAAGACAAAGACAATTCAAAAGTTGCAGTTAATGGAAAAAGGAACTCAAAGTGGGTGAGAATGGGAATGTGACCAATGAGTGGGCAAGATGGAGCTCTGAGAAAGGCTGGGGTTCTCCATGAATTCCTTGCATTTGTATTTATCATGGATGGAGTTTTTAATTTTAATGTTCGTTTATCTCTGAAGGGACTTGGGACGCTCAGTTCAAGTTGTTTTAAGACATATGTGAGGCCAAATTTGGAATATTGTTTGTAGTTCTGGTCACCTAACTACAGGAAGGATATTGAAAGAGTGCAGAGAAGATTTATTTGGTTGTTGCCAAGAGTTGAGTTACAGGGAAAGATTAAACAGGTTAGGACTTTATTCTTTGGAGCGAAGAATGAGGGGAAATTTGATAGAGATTTACAAGATTATGAGAGGTATAGATAGAATGGATGCGAATAGGCTTTTTCCACTTTAATCAGTGAGTGGTGGGAGTGTGGAATGAACTGCTATTTGATGTGGTAAATGTAGGCTCATTCATAAGTTTTATGAATAAATTAGATAGATACATGGATGGGAGAGCTCTGAAAGGTTATGGAATGGGAGCAGGTCAATTGGACTAACGGAATGATGGTTGGCACAGACTAAAGGGGGCAACTGGCCTGTTTTCTGTACTGATTCTATGAACTCTCTTTTCCCTCACCTTCTTGCTTTAATATTGATACTGGATTGGTTGGTGATTCTTTGTTTGCCTTGCAGGTACATAAAGGAAAGGTGTTGGTGTGTTTTGTGTACATGACTATAGATGGTCATTTGGAATGGGACATATCTCTCATTTGTCATGTTCCTTGAGAAAGTTCCTTGTTCTTCTCCTGGTAAAAGTACATTACAGGTGGAGTTAATGCCAAAGGAGGTGCCGATCAAGCTTAGTTCTGGATTATATCAAGCTTCAGTGTTGGAGCTGGTTGAAAGCAAGTGGCTAATGCCTCACCTGCTTTTGTAAATGGTGGATAATCTACGGTCAGGACGTGAGTCATTTAATTCGAGATACGCAGCATCTCATCTGTTCTTATCACCTTTCTATTTACATGGCTTGTCCAGCTATAGTCCTGATCAGTGGTGTAGTGGTGACACGACAGGATGTTAATGGTTGGGACATGAAGGATAATTCCATTGATTGTCAGATGCAGTTGTTGGACGACATTGGTGAATATCACCATTGCATAGCTCTCGTCTGCCACCAACGCTATTTGGTACACATTTGTGCATGCTGAGCATTGTCTCGGTCCAAATGAGTCCAAATGAGCCAAGCTGAAAGCTTGGCTAAAGGCAGAGTTCCTTCTGAATTTTAGATCTTTATTACTGGAACATTGTCTGCTCTTGTTTTTTTTTCTCTCTCCTGAGGCTGCTACCTTCGACTGAATCTGTACATTGTGATGGAAGAGATCAAAGTCATGGTAAACACTTCAGCAGGAGAGAGAGAGATGGATCATCCGCTCTGGCTGACAAAGTTTCGCCTTGATTTTGGAAGCACACTAGCATGGCGAAGTTCTTGGAGCATTCACCTTCTAAAAACAACCTCATCATGACCAGATGTGGTTGACCTTCAGACCTTTGATATGGAGCATTGAGTTTGGGATGCCCACTTTTATTGTTCTGGACGTATGTAGTATTAAGATGCAGCAAAACAGGAACAGGTGCCCGTTAAACCATATCACACCAAAAGGGGAGATATTTGAGGTGCTGCTTGGTTAAAAAAAATACAAATTATAAGAAGTTCTAAGGGCAGAATGGTTAGAGAGACTTGGACTGTTAGAGCTTCCGAAATGTCTGCCTTCTTCCACAAACATGGCTTCCCCTCCACCACTATCAACTCAGGTCTCTCCTCATCTCCTCCATTTCCCGCTCATCTGCCCTGGCCCACTCTGCCCCCAGACACAACAAACGTAGAATGGCCTCATCCTCACCTACCACCCCACCAGCCTCTGCATCCCACATATTATCTGTTGGAATTTTGGCATTTACTGCAGGACCCCACCACCAGACACATTTTTCCTTCTCCTCCCCTCTCAGCCTTCCACAGGGTTTGCTCCCTCCGTGATTCCCTTGTGCTTTCATTCCTCCCCACCCATCACACCCCTGGCACCTTCCCCTGTGCCCGCAAGAGGTGCAACACTTGCACCCACACCTCCTCCATCATCTCGACCTGGGGCCTCAAACAGGACTTTCACATGAAGCAACATCCAGAGGACCTATTTACTGCATCCGGTGCTCCCTTTGTGGCCTTCTCTACATCGGAGAGTCCGGTCGCAGACTGGGAGATCGCTTCCCTCCACTCCGTTCGCAACCCAGTGGCCAACCATTTCAATTCTGGGTCACACTCCCACACTCACATGTCTGTCCATGGCCTTGTGTACTGTCCCACCCTGACCACCCGCAGATTGGAGAAACAACACCTGATTTTCCATCTGGGCACCCACCAGCCAGATAGCATTAACATTGACTTTACTGCTTTCCATTAAACCTGCTCACCTTTTCTTTCCCCTTCTTGGCTTTATAGTTCTTCCAGCCACCCAGTCATCTCTCCCTCCCCCTTCATCGCTGTTGTCCCCTCCCTCCTTTCTCCACCTATCATCTCCTGTCTATGCCACCCCTCCTACTCTTTTGTTCAAATGCTTGCTGGCAATTTCTCACACCACGATGAAGGGCTCAAGCCCGAAACGTCAGTTCCGTATCTTTACCTTTGCTACATAAAGGACCATGTTTGACCTGCAGAAATTCTCCAGCATGTTGTGTTTTTATTTCAACTACTATCTTTATGATTTACGTGGACTGTTAATATCAAATATTATCAGCATGCGAACAAAACACAGTCCTTGGAGGAACAAATGGTTGGAAACGAGGACATCTAGTCTTCCATTCGATTCATATTGGTAGCCTTGAGTAGAGGCTTTTCATCAAATATTTATTTGTGTCTATTTTTTTGAATTAGTTGCAGTTTTATCTTTGACCATGTTTGATGTTTGAAGAAATTGATATAACTTCTTCTCAACAGCATCGGTTGGGACGGGACAGACATCGAGGATCAGATAATATCTCCAACAAGTCGTCTGACAGTGACGTCAGTGACGTGTCTGCTGTTTCAAGGACGAGTAGCGCTTCGCGAATGAGCAGTACAAGTTATATGTCAGTACAGTCTGAACATCCTCGAACAACCCGGAAGATCAGGTGAGACCCCTCGTGACGGTGTCATCTTGTACAGAGCAGCTTTCCGTTCACCAATTGCAGATTTAAACTGTTAAAACACAAAATTGCCGGAGGAACTCACACTAGCTCTAATTGTTTCACTCAGATTTCAACCGTTTGATTCATGAGGCAGGTCACCTGAAATAAGTTTTTGTATATGAAATGTTGGGTCAGATTATAGAGTGAGGCCATTGCAAACGTTCAAAGACCTCAACATTATCTCCTCATCACTAAACTTTGAGATAAACCATGCTGCCTCACATTTTTGGCAATGCTATTTCACCAGGCATAACCACAAGCCAACATTGCCGACTACATCCGTGAAAACAAATGTGTTAAATACTGTGGTTTTAGAAACAAACGTATTCGTGCTTCAGATACCGAGCGTGTATCACTCTTCAAAGGAATAAAAGCTGAAGTTTGTGTTTACGAACTTGTCACCATTTAATGAAATCATGATTGATCTTGTACTTCAATTCCAACATCCTGAATTACTCCTCTGCTCCTAATATCCCTTGATTACCTAAAGATTAGCCGAGAGATTAAATTCCATTGTGCACAATCCTATTAGTGAATACATTTCTCCACATCTCATTCCTCAATGGCGGTAATTATGAGCTGGATTTCTTGAGCCTCTGCGGGCTTTTTTAAAGCAAAACCATCAGCATTTACCCCTTCAAACAGCAGTAAGTCTGTGATTTCAACAGAAGTATGATCTAGTGCGGAATTCCTGGACATACAAATTCAGAGTGCTGAAGCTGCCAACCTGCTTTATTTGACAAGCACCTTTGAATTCCAGCATCTCCCTAGTGTTTCATCTCATTAAAAACATGCTGACCTTCCATCTTTCAATTGCTAAACAGTTTGTAAATAAAACCAACCTTGCAAACACCCTTCAGTAGAAACACATGTAAAATAAATCGTGAAGCGACATGTTTTTTCAGTTACTCACTGCATAAAGCATTGTCTTAAATTCGTGGAGGACCTAAGGCATTCCAAATTTTTTTAGGAGGAAATGAAAAGGTTCAAGATTCCTCCTTCTTGTCACATAATAATACATACAAATATACACAATAAACCTCTACTCCTGCCTGCCAGAAGGCAAACAACAAGTTTCCATGAGCATTTCCCAGTGCCCTTAACAATAGGGGGGAAGAGAAGCGAAAGGGAGTCCCTTTGGAGTCACTGAGAGCCCGTGGATTCCCCTCCAGCACTCCTGCTCAATCCATCGGCAAGGCGGGCTCCACATCCAAAAGTCCGACATGATCAGGGGGTATTCAGGGCCCAGGGTCCCTTTGGGAGGCCATTTTGGGCCATCTTGGTTAGTGCAGTGGTTAGCGCAATGCCATTACAACGTCAGTGACCTGGGTTCGAGTACGGTACTGTGTGAAAGGAGTTTATACGTTCTCCCTATGTCCGCCAGGGTTTATTCCGGTGCGCTGGTTTCTTCCCACATCCCAAAGACATACATGGTTAGTAGGTTAATTGCTCGTATGAGCTGGAAGGGCCTGTTACCCTGTTGTATCTCCAAATTATATTTTTAAAATACATTCAATTAAAATGCTGTTTTTTTAAAATTTGTCCATTTTCTGCTCGCACCACCGCAATCCCAAGATGTTGATTTATGCAGAGGTCGGAGGGAGAAAAGGACTTGTTAATGATTCGATTCCTGTATTCCACCCACCACCACCCCCCACCCCACCTCAACCCATGAACCGGAATGAGGATGATGGGAGGAGCTGTGATGTTCATTCTGAAGGAGTATATTGAGGTTTTGCTAAGATTGGAGGAAGTTAATCCATCAAGCACAAAGTATTTTGAGTAACCAGTTAATCATTATGCACATCAATAGGGCCTTACCAAACCTCCTTAGAGTTCAATAACTATTAGTATATATTTTTTAAATTATAAAACATCTCATTAATTTTTCATGTTCCACGTTAAAGAATTAAGATAGAATTTGAATGTCCTAACTGTGTGAAAGCAGGTTCCCAAGAGCCACTGCTCACACCCTGTAAATGCTGCCATGAGCTCTAAGTGGTTGCTTTCATGTATATTCTTGCTTTCCTGCTAATGTCATTGTGAACCTCTGTGCTCAAAATACCACATGGATAAAAGATACTGAAAGGTCAAAGCTGAAAGAGAAATGAGTCAGTGGGATGAAAACACATCAGTCTATCCATATTCCTCATTTCCTCCCTCTCTCTCTCTCTCCCCCTTCCCCTTTCCCTTGATCTCCTTTCCACCAGCTCCCCATCCCTTCTTTCTCTCTCTCTCTCTCTCCCTTCCCCTTTCCCTCTCTCCTTCCTCCAGTTCCCATCCCTTGTCTCTCTCTCCCTTTCCCTTTCCCTCTATCTCCTTCCTCCAGTTCCCCATTCCTTGTCTCTCTCTCCCTTCCCCTTTCCCTCTATCTCCTTTACTCCAGCTCTGCATTCTCAGAGCCACCCCCTCTACCCTAGCCATTCTCACCTTTCCTCTCCAGTCCTCCTATCCTTGTCCAATTATCACTTTTTGTCTGTTGGCCTGTGCTCCTCCCCCTGTCCTTTCCTCCATCCTCCCCCAGCCCTTTAATTCAGGTGCCTGCCTGCTTTTTGTTCTGTGCTCCTCCCCCTGTCCTTTCCTCCATCCTCCCCCAGCCCTTTAATTCAGGTGCCTGCCTGCTTTTTGTTTATACCTTGAAAAAGGGCTTGAGTCCAAATTGTCAATAATATATCTTGACCTCCTATGGATGCCACATGTCCTGCTGAGTTCCTTCAACATTTCTGTGTTTCAACTGTATCATTGGGATATTCCTTCTCCCTCTGAAGGGCTGCTTTCATAAATGCAGACAAGTTTACAATGGCATTGTGATCTGCTTCATCAGATCATTGCCTGTTTCCTGAATTAAAACGTTTGCTTCAACCAAACGTTAAAAATCAGGTCAAGGAGAAAATCGAAGTTGTTGAATGTCTAGGGCTGAATTCTAAACTGGGGACCTCAACACTGCGAGTCAATAGAATGGATATACAGTAAAACCCCTGTTATCCGGAATTCAAACAACTGGCAGTCTCCAGCAACTGTCAAAAAAAATTAGTATAAAATAAATAGGTAAAATAATATGGGTTTAAAATTGGTGCGCCTCACCATCAGTTCACCAGTCATGCTACTTGCTATCTCAAGCAACCGGAAAATTCACTTCTCCGGCATCTCCCAATCCCCATAGGTGCCGGATACCAGGGAGTTTTAATGTACTTTTCAATTACATGCACTGCTAACATTTTTATTGTTCAAATGCAAATTTATATTACAAATTATAGTGGTTTTTACAAATATTTTTTGGTTTGTTTTCTGGCTAAATGATATAGTACTGCTTAGATTGCTATCAGACTGTATTAGAATTGAGCTAATCTATTTGTGATTTCTTTGTTGCATTTTGAGAGTTTGAGTTTTATTCCTCTGAAAACCTTTCTTTCCTTTAATTGTAACTAATTTAATTTTTTTTTTAATTCTGTTTTGCATGCCTCCATTGTTTTGTGTTTTGACCTTCAGGCGATCGAAGGCGCTAGAAGAAAAGAAAGAGGGAGGGGAAGAAGGGGAGGATGAAGAGGGCTCAAAGAAAGAAGGGGAGAGGGACAATATCACCCTTGATGGGAACAAAGAAGATAATGAGGACTTGGGGCAAGAAGACAAACTGAAGGAAGAGCAAGAGGGTGGGGAGCAAGAGGAATGCAGGACGGAGGAATGCGGGATGGAAGAATGCGGGAGGGGGGAATGTGGGACGGAGGAATGCGGGAGGGAGCAACACGGCAGGGGGGAATGCAGGAGAGAAGAATGTGGGACAGAGGAAGGTAGGAAGGAGGGTGGTAGGAGGGAAGGTGGGAGGGAGGAAGATGGGCAAGAGAAAGATGAGAAGGAGGGACATGAAAAGGAAGGACGCGGGGCAGAAGAAGAATGTGAGGAGGAGGAGGAGGAGGAGGAGGAGGAGGAGGAGGAGGAGGAGGAGGAGAAGAGACAAAGGAAAAAGGAGGATATGCAAAGACGATACTCTGAAAATGATGTCAGGTAAAATATAACTCACCTGTGTGTAGCTAGTCTTAGGCTTTAAAAGATCCCCATCCAAAGCTCTTAAATACCTCATCACCCTCCTCTGTGTGGACCTAAGCAATTCCCTCCTGTTTGTGTGGTGACGAGTTCTCTAATGCAGCAAGAAACTTCACTGTTTTGAGTCTCTTTTAGCCAACTTTGCCCTCATTGCTTGCGATCACATGCTGCAGTTTATCAGGATTGGACAGACAACTAGTTTACCTTGAGACTTGCAAGGCGAGGCGAAAACATTTTGAAGAATCATGCTGCTGAATATTTTTTATGACAGATGAAGCTTTGTTGAGAGACTTCATTCACTTACTACCTTTGTACGAAGAAACGTGCCATTTCTCCTTTCACCACTGCCTCGCATCAGAATTCAGGGGTTGAATTGAATAGCATAAAATGGCAGGAATAGGACAGGAGAGTGACATTGGGTGGAATCGGTCCAAAACTGCACACTGTGGCCAGGAGTTTACTTCCTGCTGCACGATATTGATTGTGAATGTGGCTTTAATGTGTTCCACCAAGAAAAGTACTTGAGCTACCAATTCTCTATGTGTTCCTTCTCACAAAATAGACACTTGTTCAGTCCCAATCCTGAACCTGGCTGGATTATAAATGAAACCAATGTGTATGGTATGTTTCTCAAGGGGGTAGCAGTGAAATTGGACTCCCTCATAGGTGGGTCTGAAGGCCTTGCCTGAGTACTCTAACTGGATCACTGTTACTAACAGTTGATGCTAAAAAATATATATATATATATCATCCATCTGGAGGCAATAATGAACAAGTGAAAACATATCTCATGATGACTAAAGATCACATCAGCTTCTTACCATTGCTTTTAAAGTCTCACTGACAGAAACAAAATACCTCAGGAACACCAATTACACTGGACAACATTTTTGTTTTCAAAAGCTTTGTGGCCTGAAAAAAAAAATTGTGGATTATGATAGACAACTTCAAGCTGAACACAAAAATAATTTTATATTTGCTACATCATGTAGGAAGTTGAGGAAACATCAAATGAGCTTTTTTTGAATTTAACATGTTTAATTCCGAGTCCCTCTGAGCCCAGCTCTCAGGTTGACTGCACGTGTTGCACAACAAAGGTGAGGAGCCCAGGGTTTGCCTTGGTCACCAATTTGACAACCGAAGTAGACCCCATAGACTTTGTTAATAAGTTGCGTCTTTGAGCCTTAAGCGTATACTCGCCACAAATGTAACATGATGTATCGCAGCTGTTGCAACATTGATGAGATATTTCTGCTGTATTGAATCTTCCTGAAGACCATAAATGCTATTGTAAAGTACTCTCACTAGGCTATTGCCTGAAGAACATGTGCATCAACATGCATTCAATCTATATCAATGTAATGCACAGCATCTGTATATGTCAGCTACTTTTATAGCCTGCCTGCATCTCTCCTGACTAAGTATGCCCAGGCCTAAGACAACATTTGCATAGCCCCTGAACTGAGTGCCTGCCCAGGCATGATTGGATTGACCAAAACAACTTGCTTTGTGCGCAATAGATTGGTAGACTTAAAACATGACAGGAAATCACAAAATATATTATATCTAAAAAAAAGTACATGATAGGAAATTTGTAATGTAATTTTCATGATCAGCAGCCCAAAATTAATAAAATACACCCAAAGGTATTCAGGAAGCAAAACCTTCGTTGTCCACTGTAATTTATACTACCAAGCTAAACTTGGTATTTTTTTGGTTGTGAGAAATGTATTTAGGGCAGAGTTAAAATACAAAGCACACTGCTGTTTGGATCACTGTCTAGCAGCTCAAACTCTGGAACAATTTAAGTCATTTGTCAAATGAAGACAAAGAGAACTTGCTTTATATTTGCAAGTTGTTATGAAGTGAAAGATTTGTGGAGGCAAAGTCGATCACCAGTTTCAGAGTTCAGATTTATTGTCAGAGTACACACATGACATCACATACAACCCTGGGATTCTTTTTCTTGTGGCTGAGGCAGAATTACCACTTATTGGAAGTGCAAAAAAAACCGTACACAGCATAAACATGTAAACAAATAAAGAACTGTAAATAAACTGACTGTGCAATACTGAAAGAAAAAAAATCAATGAATTGCAAAAGTAAGAGTCCTTAAATGAGTCCCTGATTGAATGTGTTGTTGAGGAGTCTGATGGTGGAGGGGGAGCAGCTGAACCTGGTGGTGCGAGTCCTGTGCACTGATACCTCTTTCCTGATGGCAGCTGCGAGAACAGAGCGTGTGCAAGGTGGTGTGGATCGTTGATGATTGCTGCTGCTCTCTGATGGCAGCATTCCAATAGTGGGGAGGGTTGTGCCTGTGATGTCCTGGGCTGTGTCCACTATCTTTTGTAGAGCTTCACGCTCTGGTGTCCCCATCCCAGTCTGTGATGCAGTTGATCAGCATACTTTCCTCTGTGGAAATTTGCCAGGGAGGGATAGGGATCTTGAAAATGAAATATGTACACAGGTACCAGGAAAGAGTGGGAAAATTATTTCAAGCTTGCACAGGAACAATGGGAAATTCTGTCCTGTGAAACTCCGTGGCCTGAAGATTTTTCTTCCACCTATTAATGCAGCAGTACATGTTAGCCTAAAGGAGCAATACAGCATCAGCCACAGAACCCAGCAGGAAAAGTGGTTTAATCATGTCAAATCAAAATCAGCATTTAGCCAAAAGCAAGAGGCTTTCATTGTTGCCAAAGATGGTAGTATGCTGAAAGACACTGAATAGAGGCCAGGAATCCTGCAGCAGGTAATTCGCCTCCTTCCTCCCCAAAGCCTATCCACTATCTACAAGGATCATATCAGGAGTGTGATGGAATATTCTACACTACCTGGATGGGGGCAGCTTCAACAGCAGTCAAGATGCTCAGCACCACACAGGCTCATTGATAGACACCCCATCCACACCCATTCACTCACTCCACCACTGGCACATTGTTGGATAGCTTTTCCCCTCTATAGGATACACAAGACTCCTGAGACAGCACCTTTCTGAGTCACTCACCTCTATCAACGAAGAAGACCAGGGCAGGGAAAACGGCACCAGCTGGAAGTTGACCTGTGTCCCACACATCATCCTGAGTTGGGAATATATCGCCGTTCCTCTACTATGGTTGGGCCAAATTCCTGGAAGGCCCTCCTCAATACATGGGGCGATACCAGTCCTTAGAGATGGCAATGGTGCGAGAAGGCAGGTCACCACCAGCTCCCCATAGGTAACTGGGGATGGGCACATCAATGCTGGCTCAGCCTGCGAAGCCCGCATCCCTTGAATGAATGTAAAAAAAAGACCCAGATTCAACAATTATGGCATTGATAAGGAAAGATGAAAGAGGATTATGAGGGTAATCTAGAGCAGTCATTATCAATGAGGGCCATACTTCGCCACAGCACATATAAGGAAGACTACAGACTGAATGATAAAATCAGTGGGAGATAAATACAGAATAAACCAACTAAACATGACTGCTTCACAGAAAAGAGGGCCCATAAACTTTGAGCAGAGTCCTCGGAGGGACCAGTGCTGAAAAAAGGTTAAGAATAGCTGATACTTATGTTTTGGTCGTGTTCCTCTCTTTCCATTTATTGGGAAGATATCTTTTGAACTTTATCTTTAGTTCTCAATGTGCATCTGATACCTAATCCTATAATTGCCCTTTTTGGATCAACTAAAGCAACAGATTTGAATTAAACTACATCTTAATCCCACGTCGTCTCTTTTGCCTCCATTGTGACTAGACGTTCAATACTGATGAGGCGGAAAGATGCTGTCCCTCCTTCACATACTCAATGGCTGTCCGATATGATGGCATGCCTAACTTTGGAAACAGTCAGATGTTCTTCTCTTCTCACGGATTGAAATTTTCTAAGTTTATGGGGTCCTTCGATCAATTATTTTTGCAATTTACTTGGATCTTGCTTTGTGAGTTTCTTTTAAATGGTAGTGAAATTATATGTACTTACCAGATGATTTCAGAAAGGAAGGGGGTAGAATTTGTAGTATAGTCCAATAGTTATATATATTTTTTAATCATTTTCAATTAGCCATATGTTGTAATTGTTTACACGTTTGCTACTTTTTCTTGTTTGTTATGATATTGAGTTAATACATATTAGTTTTATTTTTCATATAACTTTTTTCTATGTATTCCTTTTTCTATATTACCTATGAATAAATGGCTTTCACTACTTATGTACTATTTCTGTAAAATATTGAAAAAGAAATGGCTAATCCAGGGGAACATTTCCAAGTGGATTGGGAAAGCAGCCTTTGTTGCATAAGCATGAAAGCTTAGTGTGAGTCCCTTACATCTTGAGTCCAAACAAATTCTATTGGGCAATAAGGAAATTGGGAACTTAAACAAATATTCCGTATTTGTCCTCACAAAAGAAGACGCAACAAACTTTGAAAGGGAAGGGAATGTCAGTTCTTGAGAGAATAAGTAAACAAAAAGATAAGCAAGCAGTCATTTTAAAAATTAGTAAGTCGAAGGAGAAGGAAGACTAATTAATGTCCTGCATTCCACGTGTTTCAAATATAATGGATGTTACAATTGTCAGCTTCCCAAATTACCTTGATTTTTAACAACATTTGGGCAGCAGAGATTGGATATAAGAAGTGTAACCTCACTATAATGAATCCCAATCCACTGGAATCCCCTTAGCCATGCAAATTCTCCCTTTTACAAACATTTCCAGTTCATTATGAAAGTTACCATTGATCGGCGAATGCATTTCCTTTCCAATGCACTCACGAAAGCCAAAGGGGAGTGGGTATTTTTTTGTAGAACTATTGAAATCTACAGCACAGCCCTATGCTGAAACATTTTTTTTGCCCAATCCCACTGACCTGCTTGCAGTCCATATCCCTTCATACCTCTCCCTTCCACATACTTGTCCACATTCTTCTTAACTGTTAAAATCAAGCCCACATTCACCACCTCTGCAGGCATCTCGTTCCACACCCCAAACACTGTGTAAAAAAGTTCCCCCTAAACTTTTCCTCTTTCACCCTTAACCCATGTCCTCTAGTTTGTATCTCACCAACCCTCAGTGGAAAAACCTATTCACTTTGCCTTTCCCCCTCATAATTTTAAATACCTCTATCAAATCTCCCATCATTCTTCTACGCTCCGGGGAATTAAGTCCTAACTTGTTTATCCTTTCCCTGTAACTCAGTTCCTGAAGTCCGGGCAACATCCTAGTAAATCTTCTCTGCAATCTTTCTATCTTATTGATATCTTTCCTGTAGTTAGATGACCAAAACTGCACACAATACTCCAAATTTGGCCTCACCAATGTCTTATACAACTTTACAATAACATCCCAACTCCTGTACTCAATACTTTGGTTATTGCCAATATGCCAAAAGCTCTCTTTATAACACTATCCACCTGTGATGCCACTTTCAAGGAATTATGTATCTGCATTCCCAGATCCCTCTGTTCTTCTGCACTCCTCAGTGACCTACCATTTACCATGTATTCCTGCCTTGGTTTGTCCTTCCAATATACAGTACCTCACACTTGTCTGCTTTAAATTCCATCTGCCATTTTCCATCTCATTTTACAGCTGGTCCAGATCTCTCTGCAAGCTTTGAAAACCTTCTTCACTGTCCACAATGTCTCCAATCTTAGTGTCATCTGCAAACTTGTCACAGGCCTCCAGACTAAGAAGCAACCATCCACCACGACTCTCTGGCTTCTCCCGTCTAGCCATTGTTGAATCCAGTTCACTACTTCACCATGAATACTAAGCGTCTGAACCTTCCTGACTAACCTCCATGTGGGACCTTGTCCAAGGCCTTACTAAAATCCACATAGACAACATACACAGCCTTTCCTTTGTAGCCTTTCCTTTGTGACCTTTCCTGGTGATCTCAAAAAATTGTGTAAGATTGGTTAAACATGACCTACTATGCACAAACCCATGTTGACTATCCCTAATCAATTTCTGGCTATCCAAATAATTGTATATCTGATCTCTTAGAACACCTTCCAATAATTTAACTACTACTGATGTCAGGCTCACTGGCGTATAATTTTCAAGGTTACTTTTGGTGCCTTTTTTAAACAATGGAACAAAATGCCTCCAGCACCACACCAGTGGGTGAGGACATTTTAAATATTTCTGTCAGAGCCCCTGCGATTTCTACACTAGCCTCCCTCAATGTCCGTGGGAATATCTTGTCAGGCCCAAGGGATTTATCCACCCTTATTTGCTTTAAGGCCTCAAGCATCTCCTCCACTTTAATCTGTGTAGGTCCCCCCCTGACCTTATTCTTCCCCTGCCATCTTTACCCCAGCTATCTCTCTTTCTCTCTCTTGATCTCTCCCCACTTTAATTTTTTTTGGATTTAGACATGCAGCATGAAGGAGCAGAAACAAATGAGAGGACATGAGTTGAGAGTTAGTGGGAAAAAGTTTAGAGGAAGCATGAGGGTGACTTTTTTACACAGAGAGTGGTGGGTACGTGGAACAGGACTCCAGACGAAGTGGTGGAGGCAGGCTCGATATTAGCATTAGAGGAAAAGTTGGATATGTATATGGATGAGAAAGGAATGGAGGGTTACGGGTTGAGTGTAGGTCAATGGGGTAAGTGTTTAGCATGGACTAGAAGGCCCATGTTTCCATGTTGTAATTGTTATATGGTTATATGGTACAGGCCCTTTCAGCCCACAAGTTTATGCCGTCCAATTACACTAGATTAACCTACATACCCAGGATGTTTCAAGCAGTGGGAGGAAACCAGAGACCCCGGGAACACCTGTGCAGACACAGGGAGAACATACAAACTCCTGACAGACAGTGCAGGATTCGAACCCGGGTCCCGATCACTGTTATTGAAAAAGAGTTGCACTAACTAATACGTCAACTGTGCCCATCTCCTTTCACAGAGCCAAAGTCAATTCTCACCTCTCCTCTTATCATATCCATTAACAACTTTTGTTGGTCTGGACTCCTCCCCTCCCCTCCCATTCTTCATTCTTTATTCTAAGCCCTTCCTTTCCTTTGCTTATACCTTAAGGAAGGGCTCATGCTCGAAACGTCGGTAATATATCTTTACTTTTTGTGGACACTGTTAGACCGGCTGAGTTCCTCCAGCATTTCTGTGTGTGTGTTTTTTAATACAATGGCCATCTGTCTATACCTTCAGCAAACAACTGAGGAGCAAAGAAGAGAAGCTGGAGAGGCTGAATAGGTCAAGCAACATTTCTGGTCGGGACCCTGTTGTGTTTGGAAGAGTATCAGGTTCACAGAGAGACGAGTCTGGACAGAAGTGTTTCAATCACAGGTAACTTACATGAACACACAGGAGACAAACAGGGGAGAATGTCAAACGATACTCAATACGAACGATATGAAACATCAATACAGACATTCAGATTGGACCCACATTGGACTCTGATACCATGCCTATTCCCTACATGCTCACATACGTGTATACACTCTACAGACAGGGACGTTCACACACACTCCTGTTTCCCTGTAGCAACAGGGTATGGCTCTCTGTAAGCACTGATGTATCATAGTACTGTGGCTCAGCTTACTTGCAACACTTCCAGCAATGTCCACAGTTTGCGACTTGATGTGGAGCGATGTCCGGGGCTTGGACCATGAGGCCGGGAGAAAGAATGTGCTGTGCAATGATGTTAGATACAGTCCTGATCTTGGCAACTCGCCAGCGATCAGGACCGGGGTTCGAATCCTGCACTGTCTGTAAACAGTTTATACGTTCTCCCCGTGTCAGCATGGGTTTTACCCGGGGTCTCTGGTTTCCTCCCACCATTCAAAATGTACAGGGGTTGTAGGTTAATTGGATGTAAATTGGGTGGCACGGGCTCCTGGGCTGAAATGACATGTTACTGTGCTATATGTCTAAATTAAAAAATTTAAAGGAATCTTGTTTGTTTCTGAGAGCTGGAGAATTATGATTGTGTCACACTATTTTAATTATAATGTGATTGAAAGTATACTCTGGGCAGAGGGATGTATGTAAACATCTGTGGTTATTCTGAAGTAGATGTGACCTCTCTAATTGATGAAAGCAATAGATCTTCAAGAATATCTTTCAGGAGGAGATAAAGGTAGAGCTGGAGTGTAAAGAGTTTGAGGGATGGAGTTTGAGAGACTATGACTGAAGAACAGCAGCACGTTTAATGCAGCAGTTAGCGCAGTGCTGTTACAGCGCCAGTGTTCAGGACCAGAGTTCGAATCCCGCATTGTCTGTAAGGAGTTTCCACGTTCTCCCTGTGTTTGTGTGGGTTTTCCTTGGGGGTTCTGGTGTCCTCCCGCTGTTTGAAACATACCAGGGTTAATTGGGTGTAATTCGGCTGCATGGACTCATGGGCCGAAAGGGCCTGTTACTGTGCTGTATGTCTAAAATTAAATGTAAATGTTATGGAGTGAAGAAATCAGGGATACACTCAAAGCCTAAATGGAAGGAGTGAGGAGCCCCCAGAGAATGGGCATGCACAGCAGGGGGTGGGGGGTAGAAAGGAGCAAGGTCATGGAAGTGTTTGGAACTGGCTGTGATACTAAAACCAAAGGTCATTGAGCACAGGAGGCTGGGATGAATTCTGCATTCTCTCCAGCATTGGAAGCATGCCAGGTGAGAGGGAGATAATGAAATCATGGGTCAGCAAAGATGATTCATCAGGATGCTCTTTATCCACTACAGTTCAGCATTTAAAACAATCATCTCCTCAAAATTGATCAGCAAATTCCAACACCTGAGACTCAACGCCCCACTGTATAATTGGATCTTGGATTTCCACACCACCAGACCACAATCAGTGAAGATTGGTAAGAACATCTCCTGCACAATTTCCATCAGTAGCAGAGCACCACAGGGCTGTGTTCTTAGCCCCCTGCGCTGCTCACCTTACATCTACGACTGTGTAGCTTGGTAAAACAATAACACCATCTACAAATTTGCCAATAATACCACCATCGTGGGTTGTATAAAGGAAAAGGACAAGTCAGCATACAGGAGGGAGATTGAAAACTTGGCTGAATGGTGCTCCAATGACAACCTCGCATTTAATGTCACCAAAACCAAGGAGCTGGTTGTTGACTTCAGGAAGGGAAATCAAGAGGTGTACAGCCCAGTGATCGTTGGGGGATCAGAGATAGAGAGGGTGAGAAAATTTATATTCTTGGGAGTCACTATCTCGGAGGAACTTTCCTGGATCCAACACACCAATGACATTGTGAAGAAAGCATGTCAGCACCTCGACTTCCTCAGGAGTTTGCAGATGTTTGGCAAATTTCTACATTGATGTGGTGGAAAGTGTGCTGACCGGCTGCATCATGGTCTGTTGTGAGGACACTAATACCCCTGAGCATAAAGCCCTCCTAAAGATAGTAGGCACAGCCCAAGACATCACAGAAAAAACCCTCCTCATCACTGAGAACATCTACGGGGAACATTGCTGTCAAAGAGCAGCAGCAATTATCAAAGATCCACACCATGCAGCCACACGCTCTGTTCTCGCTGCTACCATCAAGAAAGAGGTGTTGGTTCCACAAGACTCACGCCACCAGGTTCAGGAACTGCTGCTACCCCTTGACCATCAGACTCCTCAATGACAAACTCAATCAGGGACTCATTTAAGGACTCTTACTTGTGCACTTTATTGTTTGTTTTTTTCTATCTCTGTATTGCAGTCAATTGTTTACATTTCTTTATTTGTTGACATGTATACATTGTGTACAGATTTTATCCCTCTCTACCAATAAGTGGTCATTCTGCCACACCCACAGGAAAAACAATCTCATGGTGTCATGTATGTACTCTGACAATTAATCTGAATAGTCAGATCTAGGAGTAGTAAAGACAGATATGAGGGCTTCAGTTCAAATTGGACACAGGTGGAAATGGGTGATGTTATACAGACGAAATCAGTTGGTTTGATAATGAAGAGACTGTCTTGTTGAAAAGTTACCTTCAATTCAGTGTGAATGCCAGATATCAGAAGAATTTTTTTTTTAATGCAGGTGATGCCAATGTTTTACAATAGATAGAGTGTTGTGGAAAATCATATGATGCTTTTGAAATACTCCACCTGTTCTTGTTATATTAGTCACAGCACCTGAGACTTTACTGCTTCATGTGCTAAATGGAAGGATGGCCTTTTTTGCTGGAGGGATTGAATTTAGGAGCTGGAAGGTTACGCTGCAAATGAACAAGGTACTGGTGAGGCCACATCTGGAGCACTGCGTACAGTTCTGGCCTCTTTACTGGAGGAAGGATGGACTGGGTTTGGAGGCGGGGCAGAGGAGGTTCACCAGGTTGATTCCAGAGATGAGGAGGTTAGCTTATGAGGTGAGACCGAGTCGCCTGGGACTGTACTCACTGGATTTTAGAGCAATGAGAGGGGATCTTATAGAAGCGTATAAAATTATGAAAGGCGTAGATATGATGGACGTGGGAATGTTGATCCCATTAGTGGGGGAGACTAGAACTACGAGACATAGCCTGAAGATTCAGGGTAGTAAATTTAGGACAGAGATGAGGAGGAACTGCTTTTCCCAGAGGGTGGGGAATCTGTAGAATTCGCCGCCCATTGAAACAGTGGAGGTGACCTCAGTAAATATATTGAAGGCAAGGTTGGATAGATCTTGTATAGTATGGAATATGGGTAAAAGGTGGCGATGAACCAATCATCTATTCAGCCATGAATGGTGGAACAGGCTCGACGGGCCGCATGGCCGACTCCTGCTCCTAGTTTTTATGCTCTAATGTTCTTATCTCTGCTGCTCACTCAAAAATTCAATCATCAGACCAGCATCCATTGTAAGCCTTTGACTGATTGTTAATGCTACGTTTCATTAAGGGAGATTCCCAACAACCAACAGGCCTGTTCATGGCCTTCTCCACTCTGCACCTCAATTTTATATCATGGTGGAAAATATATTAACAACGTGTCTTTGGCAACTCCCAACAACATCTGCTATGAATGTCACCCCATATATCCCAGGGACTCCCAGTAGTTTCATTTAACTAACTGAGCGATGCATCCAAAAAAATGCTAAAGTAATAAATATCAAAGCTGTTTACCTTGTAGAGTTTTTCCTTGAGATATCATGAGAGAAGTTTCCTCTCCTATTAACTGCTGCATGTGTCTGCAAAGTTTCCACTTAAACTTGATTGTCACTTCAATTGAAATTCGGCCTTCTGAGCCAATTTGGAGGTGTTAGAGAACTGATGTAACATTGCTCTGAAATGCTTTGAGCTGAATTGCTTAGTCTTCACATTTCACAGCCCCTCTGGTGGAATTTGTCCTCTTGTAACTACCTCCCTCCTTTCCCCTGTCCTTTCTGTCGATGTTACGTATGTGTACCAACGGCTCACAAGTGTCTTTACATCTAAATTGCAAAGCAAACAGATGGGGACTTCAGGAAAGAACATGACGAAAAGCACCAGTGTGATCGGAGATATGTACAGCATAGAGAAGAACGATGGCAGCCAATCCGATACAGCTGTGGGGACGATTGTTGCTGGTGGCAAGAAGCGAAGGTCCAGCATCGGCGCCAAGATGGTGGCCATCGTCGGACTCTCGAGACGCAGCCGCAGCACTTCACAACTGAGTCAGACAGGTAGGTGCCACCTTTGTCAGAACCTATTCACCACCATTGGGTGTGCCCTGCATGAGATCCATGGGGTTAAGATACATTTCTGGATCGGTTGGGAGCAGGTTCTAGTAATGATTGGATTACATTTGTTCTGCTTGCATGATGCTTCAATTTTTGAAAATAATAACAAATTTAAGCAGTATTTGATTTGTGGGCCAGTCATCAACATGGTTCTGTCGACTAAATGTAATGAAAAGGTCAGGAGTACATTTTGTTTCAAAATACCTCACCACCGCAAGCTGAAGTCTGGAATTGGTAACAATTATTTTGAAAGGCAAACATTCTCTTGTTGATAGTCAGAATATTCCTTTCAACCAACATTGGAAAGGTCTCATTGAACTGGCTCCGAGCTCAGTCACTACCCTCAAAATGAGAACTGGCCTGCTGTAGGTCCAGAATGTGCTGAGGGATGTAGGTAGGAAATGGGGGATCCTCCTCTCCCTTCCCAAGGCCCTCAGGACTGGCAGTGGGAACGTGAATGGGGATACAAGACTTTAAGGTAAGTCATGTGATTTCAGTCATTTTCTTTAACTTGCTTCATGGTCACATTTCATTGTGTTTTAAGATTTCTTTTATAGATTAGTTATTTTCATGAAGTAATACTGAGACCTTTTAGTGTTTCTGACAATTACAAACATTGAAGAAACGTTCCAAGGTTTAAACAGACATTGACAGGGTGGCGTGGCTGGACTGCAGGGGAGTCTTTCCTCCTGTCAAAGTTAATCTCAATGATCTGGGAATCTGACTAATTCTGTCACCAGAAGCCTACTTGCTGCTGAGGCCTCGTTGCAGCTTGTTGATCACAACTTGGGTGCAGGGCAGATACATTCATTTCTCTGTGTACGGCAAAGATATGTGTTTGTTGGCCCTGGGGCCTCATCCAATGACAGATTGAATCCAGGTCCATTTGATCCCAAGGTTATTTATATATTATATATTAGTTATTTATATATTAGTTGTGATGTAAAAGTTTAAAAAGTTTAAAAAGGAACATCTCTATCTTTTCACTGTTGTCTGAAGATCTACAACCAATAAAATGCGTGACATTTAATTTCAGTGTCGATGGATTTGAGAATGCAGGTTATCTATTTAACTGCATGTGATTTCCACACAAACTTGAAAAATAAAAAGGATTGAATGGAAAGTCCTCAGCAATAGTCTGTATGGATCAGTTTTTGAAAAGACATTCATGTTTATGTGGTTATTTATAATGAGCAAATGTTCAACAATCATAAATCATTGCATGGCCATGACTTGGAGGTGACCGGCAAATGGGGTGACTAAACTGCCCTCAGATTTCACAAGAGGTTCCCTAGAAATATGGGACACATGATATAATTCACTCCCTTGAACTTCTGTGGACAAAGAAGTGAAAAAGTAAACACAATGTTTTTTGAACTCTCTGATAAAACATTTATGGTTCATGGAAAGTTGGAATATATATCATTTCCAAGAACTGCAATGCCCCGGCAACTCAATGGCAGATTAACATTAACGAATAATTTTCACAAACAATAATGCAATTTGACTTTCCTTATCCGTGAGCAAGAGGCTCCCATGTAGTTCCCAATTTCCATATCAGTGAACACATCATTCTACATGTAGTTCCCACTTTTGTAGCCATGAACACACCCTTCTACCATTTAGTTCCCACTTTCCATATCCGTGAATGCACCCTTCTACCATCTAGTTCCCACTTTTGTATCCGTGAATGCACCCTTCTACCATGTAGTTCCCACTTTCTGTGTCCGTGAACGCACCCTTCTACCATGTAGTTCCCACTTTTGTATCCGTGAACACACCCTTCCACCATTTAGTTCCCACTTTCCTTGTCCACGAACGCACCGTTCTACTATGTAGTTCCCACTTACCGTATCCGTGAATGCACCCTTCTACCATGTAGTTCCCACTAGCCTTGTCCATGAACAGACTGTTCTATCATGTAGTTCCCACTTTCCGTATCCTTGAATGCACCCTTCTACCATGTAGTTCCCACTTTCTGTGTCCGTGAACGCACCCTTCTACCATGTAGTTCCCACTAGCCTTGTCCATGAACAGACTGTTCTATCATGTAGTTCCCACTTTCCGTATCCTTGAATGCACCCTTCTACCATGTAGTTCCCACTTTGTGTCCGTGAACGCACCCTTCTACCATGTAGTTCCCACTTTCCTTGTCCACAAACACACCCTTCTACCACGTAGTTCCCACTTTTGTATCCGTGAACACACCCTTCTACCATTTAGTTCCCACTTTCCTTGTCCACGAACACACCGTTCTACTATGTAGTTCCCACTTTCCGTATCCGTGAACACACTGTTCTACCATGTAGTTCCCACTTACCGTATCCGTGAATGCACCCTTCTACCATGTAGTTCCCACTAGCCTTGTCCATGAACAGACTGTTCTATCATGTAGTTCCCACTTTCCGTATCCTTGAATGCACCCTTCTACCATGTAGTTCCCACTTTCTGTGTCCGTGAACGCACCCTTCTACCATGTAGTTCCCACTAGCCTTGTCCATGAACAGACTGTTCTATCATGTAGTTCCCACTTTCCGTATCCTTGAATGCACCCTTCTACCATGTAGTTCCCACTTTGTGTCCGTGAACGCACCCTTCTACCATGTAGTTCCCACTTTCCTTGTCCACAAACACACCCTTCTACCACGTAGTTCCCACTTTTGTATCCGTGAACACACCCTTCTACCATTTAGTTCCCACTTTCCTTGTCCACGAACACACCGTTCTACTATGTAGTTCCCACTTTCCGTATCCGTGAACACACTGTTCTACCATGTAGTTCCCACTTACCGTATCCGTGAATGCACCCTTCTACCATGTAGTTCCCACTAGCCTTGTCCATGAACAGACTGTTCTATCATGTAGTTCCCACTTTCCGTATCCTTGAACGCACCCTTCTACCATGTAGTTCCCACTAGCCTTGTCCATGAACAGACTGTTCTATCATGTAGTTCCCACTTTCCGTATCCTTGAATGCACCTTTCTACCATGTAGTTCCCACTTTGTGTCCGTGAACGCACCCTTCTACCATGTAGTTCCCACTTTCCTTGTCCACAAACACACCCTTCTTCCACGTAGTTCCCACTTTTGTATCCGTGAACACACCCTTCTACCATTTAGTTCCCACTTTCCTTGTCCACGAACACACCGTTCTACTATGTAGTTCCCACTTTCCGTATCCGTGAACACACTGTTCTACCATGTAGTTCCCACTTACCGTATCCGTGAATGCACCCTTCTACCATGTAGTTCCCACTAGCCTTGTCCATGAACAGACTGTTCTATCATGTAGTTCCCACTTTCCGTATCCTTGAACGCACCCTTCTACCATGTAGTTCCCACTTTCCGTATCCTTGAACGCACCCTTCTACCATGTATTTCCCACTTTCCGAATCCGTGAACACACCCTTCTACCATGTAGTTAATTCCCACTTTTCTTGTCCATGAACACACCATTCTACCATGTAGTTCCCACTTTCTATATCCATGAATGCACCATTCTACCATGTAGTTCCAACTTTCTGTATCAGTGAACGCACCCTTCTGCCATGTAGTTCCCACTTTCTGTATCCGTGAGTGCACCCTTCTACCAAGTTATTCCTACTTTCCTTGTCCATCAACACACCGTTCTCCCTTTTGTTTCCCACTCTCAAACCCTACCATGTGTTTTCAGTTTCCTTTTCTTTTAGATGCTCTTGTTCGTGCTTTATAAACTGAATTCAGGACAGGGAACGTACATTTCATGGATGTGTTACTGGTGTAGCCACTGCACTGTTGGAAATTGATAGGATAAAAATGTTACCTTCTCTCGTCCTGTCACTGTGCGCCTCATCTGTGAGATGAGCTGCAGCAAATAACATCACCTGCCGTTCGACAAGACCAGTTGTTGCACACAGTGATTGCCATGTGAACAGGTGCCATATATACGAGAAACCACATATGACCTCTGACAGGAACCAGTGGGGGAATTGAGTGATAAGGGTTTTAAAAAAATATATTTTCACTGGTCGCCCAGATGTGGCAGATGCTATGGCAAGATATCAGGGAAGTCCAGTTCATGTGTTTTAATGTAAAAGTTTAACCAACTGCATTGAAGAGGAAATGCCCTCAAACCTGGGATGAATGCATTTGAGGAATTGAACTTCAGACTGGTCTCTGTTACAGTTGATAAGTAATTTGGTAAATGCTGCTCTTGGACAAAGCTGGCAGAACAAAAATACAATGCACTGCTTAACGCTCACGATTTGTTCAGTGAAATTGGCTGTTATGTGATGTAGAAGTCATACAAATACCTTGATATGTACTTAGCGAAGCTATATGGGATACGGTAGTTTACCTCCAAACTTTTATTTGTAAATAGGAATCAATGTGGGGAACGAGATTGGGCTGTGTGGAGAGAGCAGGACAGTAGGATCAGTGTGGGGAGCGACACGGGGCTGTGAGGAGAGGGCATGGCAATGGGATCAGTGTGGGGACTGACACGGGGCTGTAAGGAGAGAGTGGGACAGTGGGATCAGTGTGGAGACTGACACAGGGCTGTCGGGAGAGGCTGGGGCAGTGGGATCAGTGTGAAGACTGACACGGGGCTGTGAGGAGAGAGCAGGGCAGTGGGATCAGTATGGGGACCACACGGGGCTGTGGGGAGAGAGTGGGGCAATGGGATCAGTGTGGGGACCGACATGGGGCTGTGGGGAGAGAGTGGGGCAGTGGGATTAGTGTGGGGAGAGAGTGGGGCAGTGGGATTAGTGTGGGGACCACATAGGACTGTGTAGAGAGAGAGGGGCAATGGGATCTGTGTAGGGACTGTGTAGGGACAGTGTAGGGGCTGTGGGGAGAGAGTGGGGTAGTGAGATCAGTGTGGGGACTGACACGGCCTGTGGGGAGAGAGCAGGGCAGTGGGATCAGTTTGGGGACCGATACAGGACTGGGGAGAGAGTGGGACAGTG
Source organism: Narcine bancroftii (assembly GCF_036971445.1). Lineage (NCBI taxonomy): Eukaryota > Metazoa > Chordata > Chondrichthyes > Torpediniformes > Narcinidae > Narcine > Narcine bancroftii. The sequence goes on from NC_091470.1 coordinate 212,292,734, forward strand.
GGATCAGTGTGGGGACCAACACAGGGCTGTGGGGAGAGAGCAGGGAAGTGAGATCAGTGTGGGGACCGACACTGGCCTCTGTGGAGAGAGTGTGGCAGTGGGATCATTGTAGGGACTGACACAGGGCTGTGGGGAGTGAGTGGGGCAATGGGATCAGTGTTGGGACTGATACAGGACTGTGGGGAGAGAGAGGGGCAGTGGGATGAATGTGGGGACCGACACAGGGCTGTGTGGAGATAGTGAGGCAGTGAGATCAGTGTGGGGCCCACATGGGGCTGTGGGGAGAGAGTGGGGCAGTGGGATCAGTGTGGGGACTGATACAGGACTGTGGGGAGTGAGCGGGGCAGTGGGATCAGTGTGGGGACCACACGGGGCTGTCAGGAGAGAGTGTGGCAGTGGGATCAGTGTGGGGACTGATATAGGACTGTGTGGAGAGAGTGAGGCAGTGGGATCAGTGTGGGGACCACACGGGGCTGTGGGGAGAGAGTGGGGCAGTGGGATCAGTGTGGGGACTGATACAGGACTGTGGGGTGAGAGAGGGGCAGTTGGATGAGTGTGGGGACCAATACAGCACTGTGGGGAGAGAGTGAGGCAGTGGGATCAGTATGGGGATCACATGGGGCTCTGGAGAGAGAGCGGGGCAGTGGGATCAGTGTGGGGACCGACACTGGCTGTGTGGAGAGAATGGGGCAGTGGGATCAGTGTGGGAACCGACACTGGGCTGTGTGGAGATAGTGAGGCAGTGGGATCAGTGTGGGGACCACATGGCGCTGTGGGGAGAAAGTGGGGCAGTGGGATCAGTGTGGGGACTGATACAGGACTGTGGGGAGTGAGCGGGGCAGTAGGATCAGTGTGGGGACTGATACAGGACTGTGGGGAGAGAGAGAGGGGCAGTGGGATCAGTGTGGGGACCGACACTGGCCTGTGTGGAGAGAGTGTGGCAGTGGGATCAGTTTGGGGACTGACACAGCCTGTGGGGAGAGAACAGGGCATTGGGATCAGTGTGGGGACCGATAAAGCACTGTGGGGAGAGAGTGGGGCAGTGGGATCAGTGTGGGTACTGACCCGGAGCTGTGGGCAGAGAGTGGGGCAGTGGGATCATTGTGGGGACGGATACAGGATTGTGGGGAATGAGTGGGGCAGTGGCATCAGTTTGAGGACTGACGCTGGGCTGTGTGGAGAGAGTGGGACAGTGGGATCAGTGTGGGGACCGACACTGGGTTGTGTGGAGATAGTGGGGCAGTGGGATCAGTATGGGGACCACATGGGGCTGTGGGGAGAGAGAGGGACAGTGGGATCAGTGTGGGGACCACACGGAGCTGTGGGGTGTGAGCGGGGCAGTGGGATCAGTGTTGCGTCTGATACAGGACTGTGGGGAGAGAGTGAGGCAGTGGGATCAGTGTGGGGACTGACACGGGGCTGTGGAGAGTGAGTGGGGCAGTGGGATCAGTGTGTGGACTGATACAGGACTGTGGGGAGTGAGTGGGGCAGTGAGATCAGTGTGGGGACTGATACAGGACTGTGGGGAGTGAGTGGGGCAGTGGATCAGTGTGGGTATACAGTGTACAATTGCCTTTTGCTTACGATCACATTTTCTAAATTGCTGTGGTCTGGCTGGCGGTGACTGAATAATTAGGGTCTGCGGACGTATATGCGGTCGGACGTTGCCTGAACCAACGTTAAGTGGTGCAGACCTGAATTTGAACATTCTTGATTCCTCAAAAACCTTGTATTTTTTTGTAAATAATGATAATGAATTTATTACCATGCGTATGGTACAATATTCATAAGTCTGACTTCTTACCTTCTGCAGCCGAATAGGTACTTCTGATTTTTTAAAAAAGCTACGCGAATCGTATACATTAAATTGCCATCTGGAAGGATAAGATTTTGCATTTCCACTGCTTCAGTAGTGCAGCTAGGTCTTGTATTGCTGATGGTTTGTGTTTATCAGAGGGTAGTTTGGTAAGGATCAAGACTCTGATAGCCTTTGTGAAGAAACTGTTCTCCCTGTGTCTGCATGGGTTTTCTCTGGGGGGCTCCGGTTTCACCCATCATTCAAAATATACAGAAGTTATAGATGTAATTGGGTGATGTGGGTGTCATAGGCCAGAGGGGCCTGTTACTGTGCTGTATATCTTAAACCCACCATCCCCCCCACCTTCCCTGCATAGCTGTGGTCGATGTGAAGGTGACTGGATCAGACAACACATCTGGTCAGGTACTGAAGGAATGCCCAGACCAATTGATGGGCATCGTCAACACCTCACTGCAGCAGTCCATTGTTTCTGCAGTGTTCAAGACAGCCACTATCATCCTGATTCCCAAGGGGTGTCAATAACAGACCTCAATGACTACCCCCTTGTGGCATTATGAAATGTTTCAAGCGTCTGGTGATGGAACCCATCCAAGTTCACTGCCCAGAGATGCTGGACCCATTTCAATTCATCTATAGAAGAAAAAATTGCACAGACATTGCTGTAGCCTTGTGGCTTCACTTCACCCTGACACACCTGAAGAACAACACCTCATATGCCAGGCTGCTGTTCATTGACTTCAGCTCAGCGTTTAATACAATCATTCCCCAGAGGCTGGTGGAGAAGTTGTCCTCACTGGGACTCAACACCTCTCTCTGTAACTGGATCCTGGACTTCCTAACGAAAGACCTCAGTCTGTCTGGTTTGGCAGCAGAACGTTGAGCACCATCATGCCGTGCACTGGCGCACCTCAGGGCTGTGCGCTCAGCCCACGACAGCGTCACCAGATCCAACTCCCTTGGTGTCATCAAGTTTGCAGATGCCATTACAGTCATTGCTTCATCAGCATCAACGATGAGTCGCACTACAGAGAAGAGGTGGATAATCTTGTGAAATGGTGTGAGAATAACAACCTGAGTCTCAATGTGGACAAGATGAAGGAGATGATCGTGGACTTCAGGAGGAGCAGGAATGACCACCCTCCATTACACATCAACAACTCTGTAGTGGAGAGCACCAAATTCCTTGGAGTTCACTTATTCAGTGACCTATTGTGGACACTCAACATTCCTCACTTGTCAAGAAGGCGCAACATCGAATGCGCTTCCTGAGAAGAATGAAGTGGGCAAGACCATTGGCCACCATCATGTCAACCTTCTACAGAAGCTCTATCAAGGGTGTCCTGGCTGGCTGCATTATAGTGAGGGTATGGTTGCTGCAGAGAAATGGACCAGAGGTCAATCCACAGGACCAGAAGAGTGACAGAGAGGATTACAGGAGTTTCTCACCACCCCAGCATCATTATCTCCCAGGATCATTGTCTAAAGCAGACACACAAAATTATTAAGGACCCCTTCCACCTCGCACACAGCATCTTTCAGTTACTCCCATCAAGGAAGGGATAAAAGAGGATCAGAGCCAGCACTACCAGGCTGAGGAACAGCTTCTTCCCATGGGCAGTGAGAATGCTCAACGACCAAAGAATCTGCTCACACTAACCCTCCCAGCCTCTCATACGTACAGAACAATATTTATTTATTAGTATTCATGAAATACTTGCCCTGCATATATATTGTTTGTACGTGTGTTATGTCTGGTTGTGTGTCTGCATGTTTTTCACTGAGGACCAGAGAATGCTGTTTCATTGCATTTTACTTGTACAATCAGATGACAGTAAACTTGACTTGAAGCAACCATCAGAATGCTCTTTACGGAAATTTGCAAGATTATTTGGTGACATAACAAATCTCTTCAAACTTCTAACAAAATATTGTTGCTGGTGAGCCTTGTTCATGATTGCATCAAAATGATGGCTCTAGGATATATCTTCAGAGATGTGGACGCCCAGAAATTTGAAGGTCCTTACCCTCTACATTGCTGACCCCTCATTGTTCTCCTCATTTCCCCTTCTTGAAGTACACAATCAACTCCTTGGTTTTGCTATAGTTGAATGCAAAATTGTTATTCTAACACCTCTCAACGAGCTGATCTACCTTCCTTCTGTACTCTTCCTCATTCCGTCTATTCTCACAACTGAAGTGTCATATGCAAATTTGTAAATGGTATTTAAATTGTGCCTGACCACACAGTCATGGGTGTACAGAGAGTCGAGCAGTGGGCTAAGTGTGCATCCTTGAGGTGTGCCTTTCTTGATCGCCAGTGAAGAAGAGGCATTGATACCAACTTGTACTGACCATGGTATTCCGATGAGGAAACCAAGCATTCAGTTTCAGATGGAGGCCCAGGGTTTGGAGTTTGCTGAGCAGTACTGAGAGGATGATGGGCTATAATTGATGAAAAGCAGCACGTGTTGCTGTTGTCCAGGTGATCCAGGGCTTAATGAAGAGCCAGTGAGATTGCATCTGCTGTGGGACGAATGTGGTGATCGGCAAATTGCAGTGGCTCCAGGTCTTTTCTTAGGTATGAATTTATTCTGGCCATGACCAGCCTCTCAAAGCATTTCATCACAGTGGTAGTTGTTGAGGCACCTCACTCTGCTCTTCTTGGATGATTGATGCCCTTTTGAAGCAGATGGGAACCTCTGACTGCAGCAGTGAGAGGTTGAAAATGTCCGTGAACACTCCGGCTAGTTGGTTGACATAAATTTTCTGTCCTCTGCCAGGTACCACATCAGGGCCTGACAACCCTCTTGAAGGTTGTTCTGACATTGGTCTCAAAGACCGATATCACAGGGTTATCAGCTTCTGCAGTGATTCTCGTTGATATAGTTGAATTCTCCTCAGATCATACTATCCTATATTTCCTTTAGCTCACCATACTTGAAACCAAACTATTTATTTCAACTCTTATTTTTCAGTGTAAGAGTTAAAGGGAAAGAATTAAAGGAAGATGCCCTATTTTCCTACATCAAATGTAACCTTCCATTATGAATGGCAAGTAATGAAGGCAATCAATTCATTGCCTCTCTGAGCTGAATTTAATAGTTTCTTAATAATATACTGTTCATAAAACAAAATGAAGCTTCAAGGATTTGAATCTGACCTCTATTCTAATCTGAATCATTTATTCCCTCATCAATTCTCAACCATCACTCTCAGCTGGAGAATATTTTCAATTCACCCCGTGCAAAACTCGAAAGGAATAAGTATCACAAAGACTTTAGTTTATCTCACTGGTTTTGAGGCAATAATTTTGTCAGAGAATGTTACCCAACTTACCGATGAGAAATTGGAGTTTGTCTGTTCTCCCCGTGTTTGCATGTGTTTTCTCTGGGGGCTCCGGTTTCCTCCCACCATTCATAAACATACCTGGTTTTGTAGGTTAATTGGGTGTAAATTTGGCAGCATGGACTTGTGGGGCCGATTTGGCCTGTTATCATGCTGTATGTCTAATTTAATAATTTAACTAAAATTTTTAATTAAATTTTTAAAAAATAAATAAGAGTATATAAAAATTTAAGTAAAAGTTTAAAATTGATAAAGTAAATGTTCTCTGAAGCAGCAAACAACCCCTTGGTGAAGCCACCGGAAAACCTACCAATTATTGTAGGTGTTGGATCTGGGACAAACAAACAGAAGTTCATGAGCTCGCTCCCTTTTCTGTTCAACATGCCTTAACAGGGCAGAAAATTCAGTTCCTTGAATGTTCTCTCCGCAGTGGATGCTCCAAACCCAGAGCTCCATTTTTGTTCAGCTGTGATGATCGTGGCAGAAAATGATCAATGTTCACAGAATCACATCACAATTGCGATGAGTTTTTCAGGCAAGAAAGAGATGAGCAAACCGTCTGGAGGCTTGAAATGGAGAGCTGTGGAGAACAGCACTCGATCTGATGGCTTTTCTGTGCAAGTCTGATTTGGTTTGCTTTGCTTTCTGCTGCCTTAAGGTCTCTCAGATGTGAACAGCTTGTAATTTTCCAGTTTAGACTAATTGGCAGTTTGGGTCCTGAGTGGCTGTCAAAGGCCCTCACAAACTTTGAACTGGAACAGCAGGCTCCAAAGCCAATGGACTGGGATGGATCAGTGACCTGACCAAAGGTCTGTTCATGCTGTGTATATGTCACACACCAGGCAAGGTCCAATATTGCCCAGTGTCTCCCCAATTAGCTGGAAGAACATCTGGGACCACATTGGGAAGTGAGGTCATTTTCTAAAACAATCAGAACCAGTGACTGTGTGGTCAGTAAAAGATCTGGATCATTTTTTCTAATTTCCGAAAATAATATTCAATTGCTTTGAAGTTATTCACAAATTAATTTTAATTTAGATTTAGTCATACAGCACAGTAGCAGGCCCTTCCAGGCCACGACCCTGTGCCACCCAAATACCCCAATGAACCTACAACCTCCGTACAATTTCAAACGTGGGAAGCCCACGCGGACACAGGGAGAACGTACAAACTCCTTACACTCAGCGCCGGATTTGAACCCTGGTTACTGGTCCTATAATAGCATTATACTGATCAATACATTAACTGTGTCACCAAAAAAATTAGACATTGTTAGTCCTAGTAGTTTAGTGCTGTGGGAACCATTAGGAATTCAAAATCCTATCCAGAGCCATTGCGCAGCCATCAGACCTCAGAGAACATGACTGACCTCGATATAAAAGTTGACTCCCCCCACCCCCCCACCAATCGTGAAGTGTCTGATCAAATCTTCAGAGTTACAGAAATGGCACATTTCACTCTGGAAAACAAAAGCATCCAATTGCATTTTACCGAGGAAACAGAGTGATGCAATCAAACTTATAGGACTGCGTGTGAAATATTGAAAGTCAGTTTCTAAAAGGAGCTTGAAGATCATATCACCGAAAAGCTTCCTGAGTTGATCCAACCTGAAAAGCCGTGGACTTTGTCTAAATGGATGAACATTCATGGAAGTGGGCCAACTGATACTTGTCAAAGAGCACATCTGTTTTACTAAACCAGATAAAGAAATAAAGAAAAGGAAGTAATTAATTCATGCCAGGTGAAATTAGATACAGCTTTATTATATATGTCAGTACTTTCTCCCATTGTTCTATCTTAGCCAGAGGGGGCAGACATCATTACCCATGCCAGCTGCCCTCTGGTTTCCCTCCTTCCACAATGGGAAGCTGGCCCTCTCTTCTAGAAGGAGATTTGACGTTGCAGTGACTGAAAATGGTGAAGTGACAAAGGAGCTCTTAAATACACTGCACCATAGCAACAGATTTTCCTTTTGCTGTCTGCACTCATCATTCTTCTTTGAATCATGTCCTGATCATGCTTTAATTGTTGCCCCATCTGTCGGCCCCTTTCTCCTCTTAAACATTGAGCCACTACAGTCAGCATGCAGAAGGTGATCACTGGGGGTGGAAAGGGGGAGCAAATTTAATTATTGGGAGTCACTATCTCGGAGGATCTTTCCTGGACCCAACACACCGATGGCATCATGAAAAAAGCACGTCAGGGCCTCTACTTCCTCAGCAGTTTGCAAAGGTTTTGTACAACAGCAGAAACCCTGGCAAATTTCTACAGATCTGGAAAGCATGCTGACTGGCTGCATCACGGTCTGTTTCGGGGACACCAATACCCCTAAGTGTAAAGTCCTGCAGAAGGTAGTGGACACAACCCAGGACATCACAGGTAAAACACTCCCCACCATGGAGAACACCTACTCACTGCCATCAGAGATCAGGAGTAATCATCAAGCACATGCTCTGATCTCTTTGCTGCCATTGGTGCCACATGACTCACACCACCAGGTTCAGGAACACCTGCTCACCCTCCCCCATCAGATTCCTCAATGACAAACAATCAGGGACTTGTTTAAGGACTCTGACTTGTGCATTTTATTGTTTTTTTTTGTTCTTTCTGTACTGAACAATCAGTTTGTTTACAGTCATTATCTGTTTACAGTGCTATATTCGCTGTGTACATTTTTTTTGCACTACCAATTAGTGGTAATTCTGTCATGCCTGCAGGAAAAGGAATCTCAGGATTGTATGTGATGTCATGTAGGTACTCTGACAACGAATCTGAAATCTGAGCCCATAGTGCTTTAAGAAACAGAGGTCCAGACTCTTTCCTTGCAATAGTGAAAGAATAGCAATATATTTCCAAGAATATAATCCTTCTGTAATTTTGATTAGTTTTTCTAGAATATCTGTGCTTTAAAACGAAGGCAAGTGTCTTTGTCTGCTGCCTGAGTACCAACATTTAAATGACATCCTTTACACAATCCACAAACATGCTGGGACACTTAGCAGCTCACGTAGCATTTATAAGCAGTAATTGATGTTTCAGGCCTCAGCCCTTCACTTGTGAATCTGCAGTGGTTATCCACTGTAGCCAGTATGTGGCCTCAGCTACATTGGAGAGACTGGACACCGACTGGGAGATCGTTTCATTGAGCACCTCAGATCCGTCCGCTGCAATAAACAGGGACCTCCCATTGGCCGACCATTTTAATTCCACACACCATTCCCACATTGACATGTCTGTCCATGACCTCATGCACTGTCTGACCAAGGCTACCTGCATATTGGAGGAATTATGCCTAATTCCCTATCTCTCTGTCTCCTTTCCTCCACCTCCCCACCCCATTCTATTCAGAGAGCTGCCACCTTCCTTATCACCTTTCAGATTCTTTCTCTTCTACCCCTCCACCAATATCCACCTGTTATCCTCTGCCCCTTCCTTCCTCCCTCCTCTCCTCTCCTCCTCCCACCCCTTCTCCCATCTTTTTTATTCAGTCACCTGCCTATTTTTGTTTCTTGTGCCTTGATGAAGGGCCCAGGTCCAAAATGCTGGTCATCCTTTGCTTCCTACGGATGCTGAGTGACCAGCTGAGTTTCTCCAGCCCTTCAATCACATCATCTGCAGATTATCCTGCTTAACAAAATTAAATAATTAGCTTTCAGTTTAGAAAATTCAAGCACTAACTGGGACCTTTGGATAAAATGTGATTACTTTTTTATTGAAATGCAAGATTCTACCTACATTTCATAAATCCCCAATGTTAAATATATATTGTTTTGCCCTTTCTAGTCTGGAATATCAGGTGGGGTTTCCTCAATGTATGCATTTTCTTTTATTAAAGTTCAAAGTTCACATTTATCGTCAGAACACACACACACACATCACATACACTGTGAGATTCTTTTTCCTGTGGGCCAGGCTGAATTTCTACTTATTAGTTGTGTAAAAAAACTGTACTCAAAAAGATACGTAAACATGTAAACAAATAAAGAAATGTAAGCAAACTCGCTGCACAATTCAGAGAGAAAAAAATCAATAACATGAACAAGTATGAGTCCTTAAATGAGTCCCTGATTGCGTTTGTCGTTGAGGAGTCTGATGGTGGAGGGGTAGCAGATGTTCCTGAACCTGGTGGTTCAGGTCAAACAGCACCACAGGAAGTAAAGGGTAACCAGTGAGAAAAGCATGCAGGCCCTTGGATAAAAGGATGGGGTGAGGGCAGAGGAAGAGAAGGAGGAGGAAGGGGAAGGGGGAGGATCACAGTCTAACAAATTGTAGAAGTGATGGGGAGAGGGAACTGGGTGGAAAGTGGGAGACAGAGGGGAGGTGTTTATCAAACATTAGTGGTCGACATTAATGATATCTGTTTCGAGAGTGCCCAGGTAGAATATAAGGTGTTACTCCTCTGATTTGTGGGTGGCCTTAGTTTGGCAGTGCATGAGACCATGGACAGACAGGTTGGTGAGGGAATGGGGCTTGAAATTGAAATGGTTGGCCATTGGGAGGTCTTTGCTGTTGCAGCTTTAACATATCCTGCCAAGCTGTAAAGTATAGGTGATCGTTTGTGCTGAACTGGGCGATAGTCCTTGATGGATAATTTGGGAAATTGATGCAGATGGAGAAAATCTTGAAGGTGAATGGAAATGTCAACATCTGTTCTGCTCTTCATTATGAGTTCAAACTCTTTGTACCCAAATCTGATTCTTCTTCCGAACCTTAACCCTCATTTTTATATTTTAAAAAACTTGAATCATAAGATTGCTAATGAGCTATGCTTCATATTCAATATCAGTGCTGGAAATATTCAGTGTTTAAATAGATCAGTTGTTAGTGACCCTTTGTCAGAATGGGTAAGAGGATTGTAAAGCTGTTGGGAGGGTGGGGGAAGGAGATGTTTCTGAAAGGGTAAAGACAGAGGACCATAATAATCTGTGAACAGTTACTTGGTCAATGAGTGAATGGAAACAGTTTGAGTTTGAGAATATAGATGAAAGAGCCTTTGCAAGAAGGTAAACCAGAGAGAGTGCAGATAATGGAGCGACCCTGGTGGAAGATCATCGACTTGGTGAAAGATGCCCTTTGATGTGTCCGAGATTTGTTGGTCTTTCTGCACACAAAGATGTTGGTGTGTCACCCGGCGGGTCTGACAGCATCCAAGTAGGTACAAATGACGACCGCGTCATGGGTGCAGGATGCAGCAACACCAACGTTGCCTATCATCGCCAGTGGAGGTGTGTTGCTGGCAGCAAGAATACAGAGCAGGAAGACAGGCCTGATGGCTCAGCCTGGGGAATGCTCCCCATTCCCAGAGGGAAGGAAAAAGGAAATCTGGAACGAGGCAAGAAACTGAACCAGACGAGAAAGGGAGGAGGAAATAGCTTCATTGGGGAAAGTGCAGGCAGAATGGATGGGCATCTGCTTGTGGATTTTGGGCAGAAGATAGAAATGGGCTGGGTCACCATCAGACTGGAGGCTGTGGAGGGAATCTCTGAGGAGATGGAGTCCCTGACTGTTTTTGCCTCCCATCCACCATCTACTTGCTCAAAGTTCATTTATTGTTTGCCCTCAGTGGCTGAATTCATTGTGACCTGCAGTTCTGATTCAGGTTCGAAATATTTTCCATAAATTCTTAAACCAGAGAAATTGATTCTCTTCATAAGTAACTCTTGAAGTTTTGTTTTGAAATAGGCAGGAATTAAAGTTTAAGAACTGTTGACATTTACAAGTAATCCCAAGGTTTTATTGCCTTACTGTTGTTGAATGAGCAAACACATCACTAAAACTGTATCGTTCAGCTGCAAATTTTAATTTTTGAAACATTTAACAATATACACAGTCAAAAGCTGTTCCTGCCCATGAAAACCATCCAGCCCAACTACCCCCAATTAACCTACTAACCCCGAACATTTTTGGAATGCAGAAAACCCACGGGGATTACGTACAAACTCCTTACAGCGAGCGCCGGATTCAAACCCTCTCATAGGATTGCACTAACTGCGACCCAAACCGTGTTGCCCTAATATGGGTGAAGAACCAACCAAATGATCAGTTTTCTGTGGCATTAGTTTAGACTTACATTGGGAACTTTGATGTTGAAAGGAGCAAAGGCACAAGACTCAATTTAACACAATTTAAAACTAAGCAGCACTGATTTTGCAGGACCTTTTCATGATTTTTTTTATACACAATAATTTTTATGCACTCTGCAGTATTGGTCAACGATAAGTGTTAAAATCCTGTATATAGGATGGGTTAAATATATAGTATGGGTTAGATATATAGGGTGGGTTAGATATATAGGGTGAGTTACATTTAAGTTAGCCAACCTGGCACTTCCAGTCTGCTGGAGGAACTCAGCAAGTGGAAACCTCCAGCAAGTTTTAATTAGCTTCAGATTCCAGTCTCCCATGTGTCTCCAAATAATATGTCACTTGCTCACTTGCATCATTAGGTCTCATCATTATTGTTAATTCACACAAAATTTCCACCATGAACAATAAACGTATGACAACTGTGGCCCTGACTGGCAGCCAATGAGATCGAATGTATGGATCTTCAGCGCACCTCATTCCGCCAAGAAGTTCAGCAGCACCATCATCGCCCTGGGAGACAGAGAACTGTTAAAAGGTGGCTTAATTATGCTGGGCAAAGCTCATTTAAAGGAATGCCAATCGAGGAATTGCACTCTCTTTGAGTTGGCACCTTCATGGAGTAAATAGGGGCAGCATTTCTGGAAAAATTATGCTTTATACATGTCAAATCCAAGCACCTGTCAAATCGTATGGTGATCTCTGAGGAAGAGTAGTCAAATGTGCAGTGTAACACGTTCCTCAGAAGGATTACAGTGAGGAAGGAGGCCATCTGGCTCTCTGTGGGATTGAACTTGATGGAACGACCCAGTTAGCTGACATTTCCAACACATTCTCCACCGTCTGCATCTTTTTCAGCTACCTGTATATATCCAGGTTACTGTGTATAAATATAAGACATTCATTCAGATTAAACTTCAATCATTGTGTTTTGTGCTGAGATTATTTAAAAAAATCCTTGTTTCAGGTGGAATAATGGAAACAGAATGCTGGCAAGACTTTAATAGATCAATATTTATTGCTTATTGTTCACAAAGTTCAAATATTAAACATTCACATTCGTGCTTTATTAAATTAATATTCATTTTATTTCTTCTCTGTAATGATAGAGCACGCACACTATTTCTGTAAATAAGACATTTATCCGATGTAATTACCATATATTTTGGCGTGTAAGATGACCTAAAGGTCACCTAAGACGTGCCCCCAATTTCAGCCTGAATTTTATGGTTTTATCATATATCGGGTGTATAAGGCAATCCCCCAAAAATGCGTATGTTTGCCGAGCTGGCATGGCATTGACTGAGCTGTTGGGCGTGGCAGGAAGACGGGTGTTATCATGGAGCCTCCAGCTAAATGAAGAAAGTATGAGGCAAGTTTTAAGTTACAAGTCTGTTTATGCAAGGAACAGAGTTTGTTGGTCTGGAAAATATTTAACTGACAGCACTAAATAATACTGAGATTGCTGTATTACCAGGTGGTTTGATTTCTCTATTGCAACTACTGGATATCTGCTTGAACAAGTCATTTAAAGGTCAGGTAGGTGAAGAATGGAAGAATTGGGTGATGAGTGCTGCACTTGATGTGCTGTGTGGCTTTCGCTCAAAGCATGGGATAAAGTGAAAGTAGAGACTCTGATAAAATCGTTCTAAAAGTGTGGTATCTCCAGTGCAATGGGTGGTACAGAGGATGATTTATTATGGGACACTGAGGACGAAGCTGAAGCAGCCTCATCAGATTCAGACTGAGACCCATACGATGACTGTGTAAACTGTGAGAGTGTGGATGTGGTTTCACCTCAGACAACGATGGTGATTTTGAAGGATTTTAGTGTGTTTTTTTTAAACAATAAAAATAACTTTCTAATATTCCGGTATCTTAAAAATCTGTTGTAGGACGGGGTCTATGTGGGTTATGGAACCAGTCGAGTGATATTTTGAGTAGAATTTTAAAGTCATGTTTTTGTATTTGACCTGCAGTATAAAATGACCCCTGTTTTTAGCATTTTTTTTGGTGCTTCAAGGGTCGTCTTATACGCCAATAAATACAGTAATTCACTAACATTAGAACACACATGGGAAAAGTTCAAGTGATGCACAAAAGTCTCACAGCATCCATAGGAGGTAAAGACCTAGAACTGACCTTTTGGGCCTGAGTCCTTCGTCAAGGTATGAATAAAAGGCAGGCAAGTGTCTGAATGAAAAGGCTGAGGGGAGGAGGGAAGAAGGGACAGGGGGAACCGCACAGGCCAACCAGGCAATAATTGGACATGGACGGGAGGATTGGAGAGGTATGGTGGGAATTGATGGCAGGAGGGGGTGGCTCCATGGATGCAGAGCTGGAGGAGAGGCATGGGGCAAGAGAGACAGACAGACAAAGCTGGAAGAAAGGAAAAGCATCAGGAAAGGGGACAGAAGGCTAAGCAAACCAGAGAAGTCTACATTAATGTCACCTGGTTGGACAGTGCCCAGATGGAATATAAGGAGTTCAAGTCATTTTTTTTATCAATCTGCTGTAAATTCAATCAAATGTTTTTGTTTTGGTGACTGTCCTGATACTCCATTGAGTTACAGAACAAATGACTTCATCAACTTTCTTCTTGAGGCAAGACACAGAAACATCCACCCATCTTCCATCACACCAAACAACTCTAGCAGGCTTCTGGGCTGGAGCCATAGGCCATGCAAGTGGATGCTCTGCTAGATCCATATCACCATCTGGTAATGTAGATGTAGTAACATGGAGGCAGGAACTGAAAGAGTTCAAGCCTCAGGTGACCCATGGCTGAGAATATGTTAGAGCAACCATCCTCAAGAGGGGCTGTTCTACGATGTCCTTTAGGTAAAACCCTTGTTTTCTTTTTACCTCACGTAACATAATTTTTTTTAAAAATGTGGTCATTTGGAAAGACATACGGAAGTAATAGTAGTCCTAGGGAGACCATATTGAAAAAAGGTTGAGGATGACATCTTCGACGATGAGTTATTGAGTGCTAGGGTGGAGAAAAGAGCATTCTTCGATACCCTCCATCCTCATTTGCTCTCATTATCTCAGCTTCTTCCACCAGCTGGTCTTTGTAATGGCTGCTGTACAGGTATACTCCACTTTGAGGCTAGAGCGTTCCTATGAAACCTTTCATATGCCGAAATGGTGTAAAGTGAAGACCCATTCACTACTACTGAAGGCTATTTTTGTAAAATCTAAAACCCATTTAAATTTTTTTCATAAAAGCCAACACAGGTTTCTTCATTTTCCAATTATTCGTAAAACAAGGTTGACCTGTATTACAAAAATGAGGAAAGAAAGGATATTCCAGTAAAGTGAGGTGGATGGTTTCCACTGTTGTCCCACTCAACATATCTGTTTTCTGTGTGTAACATGGAAATAAGCACTAGCTGCCTCTGTCATATCACTCAATCTTGCCTTCATTGTCTATGACTGGACCTTGTCCTGTGTCATTTGCCTTGTCTTGCTGCTGGATGGCCTCCTTCATTCTACAACTTGAAGACCTGGGGTTATCCAAAATTCCACTGCTGAAATTCAAACTCACACCAACATTTCTGCGCCTGGTGACATGTTTTCCCACCACTTTGCTGGGATCTTGGTTTTATTTTAACTTGCATCCCCATTTTTGCATCCATTCATAGCCTTGTCCCTCTGTGTAAGCACCCACAATCCCAAGTGTTGCAGGCAATCAACCAGTGACCTCATTCTCCTTCTGAGGCACTCCCTCAGGGTCACTCAAGAATGGGTTTTTGAGATAGAGTGTGACGTTGCCTTGACTGGATACATGACACTGAGGTTCTCAGACTGTTTCCAGAAGCTTCTTATGTACCTGGGTTGTGAGAGCCAGGTGCTCCTGGGGATTGATGGAGGGGTTGAACTTCTTCGAGGGAGTTTTGAACACATCCTTGAATCTTTCTTGTTTGTCTGCCTTGTAGTGTCCTACCCTCCCACCATGAAGAGTTGGTTTTGGGGGGTGGAGCAGCGCACAACCTGTGGGAGGGACTTGGGGGATTCAGCAGCATCATGGGGAAAATAAGAGTGGTCGATAATTTGGGTCAGAATCTTTTGGGATAAAGTTATTGAATACTCAGGGTCATTCTCTTCCATTGACCATAAGGCACAGGAGCAGAAATAGTCCATTTGTCCCATTGAGCCTGCCCCACCACTTAATCAATATTTGGTCCATTTTCCCACTCAGCCCCACTGCCTGGCCTTTTCCCTATAACCTTTGGTGCCCAGGCTAATCATGAACCTATCAATCTCTGCCTTAAATACATCCAATGACCTGCCTGTGGCCACAAGTTCCACAGATTCACTACCCTCTGGCTGAAAAAGTTTCTCCACATCTCCGTTCTGTGCAGACACCCTTCAATCGTGACATTGGGCCCTCTTGTCCTAGAATCTCCCACCATGGGAAACAACCTACTCTGTCCATGCTTTTCAATATTCAAAATGTTGTAATGAGATCTCCCCTCTCATTCACCTAAATTCTAACGAGTACAGACCAAGAGCTGTCAAATGTTCCTCGTATGATAATCCTTTCATTCCTGTAATTATCCCCGTGAACCACCTCTGAACCCTCTCCAACATTAGCACATCCTTTGTTAAATGAGGAGTCCAAAACTGCTCACAATCCTCCAAGTGAGGTCTTCTAAAGCCTCAACATCACATCCCTGCTTTTATATTCTATTCCTCTTGAAATGAACATCAACATTTCATTTGCCTTCTTCTCCACCGACTCAACCTGCAAGTTTACTTTCAGGCCACCCTGCATGAGGACTCCCAGGTTTATTTGCATCTGGGGATTTTCATTTTCTTCCTTCTTAAAAAAAAAGTCTGCCTGTTTATTTTTTTTCTACCGAAGTGCGTGACCTCCGACATTACATTTTATTTGCCACTTCACTACCCATTTTCCTGATCTGTCTTGGAGATGATCACTGCTTCACATTTACTAGGCGAGAGCATTCAGCCCACATCTGAACATCATTGAGATCCTGTTGACTGCAGGCATGGTCTGGCTCACTCACAAGGTGGGGTGGGGGGGGGGGGTGGGTGGGTGAGAGTTGTGAATGGAATTCAATGTTATGCGAACAAAGGCAAATGTTCCCACTTCTTGCATCTGCAGGAAAGCAGGTGAACAGAGTTGGGACTGGAACACTTCCTGGGGCCACACATACATACAGCATACACCATGGTAACAGGCCTTTCCGACCCACGAGCCCAGGTGGCCCAATTACACCCGATTAACCAACAACCCCCATACGTTTTGAAAGGTGGGAGGAAACCGGAGCACCTGGAGTACATCACGGCTGCTCTAAGAATAATAGAAACCACCCGCTATTCTCTTTTTGAAATTTTACCTCTAACTGGCGACGTTTTAAGATGGCTATAATGTGAACGTTAAACAATTAGATGAGATTGCAACATTTCCCAGCGATCCCTCATTTTTCTGTTTCTGGAGGACCTAGTGATTATTTCACAATACAAAAGCTCATAAAGTTGTAACTAGCATACAAATTATTATTTTTATGTTTGTGTTTTGTGTTAAAATCTTACAGAACAGACTTATTCCTTCTTAATAATTCCAGATAAAATAGTTCTCTGTCATGCCTGATGTTTGTTCACCTTTTCTCCAGCTGTGCAGTGACATACGTGCATTGATGTAGGTGTTTAATCTGTTTGGAATGAGGCTGTTATTTGACCTTTAAGTTTCCACAGCTAGAAATAGCTTTGTGTTTTGTTATTATAGCATAAGATGAAGCAGAGGTTTAGTTCAGGGGCTCCTCCTGAGAATTACATTTGTGCACCCCACCAGCCTCCTCATCCAACATTTCCGCCACCTACGTGATCCCACCACCAGTCGCACCTTCCACTCCTCTCCCTTCTCCACCTTCCGCAGGGATCGCTCCCTCCATGACTCGCTCATCCGCTCCTCCCTCCCCACCAATTGTCCCCTTGGTACCTACCCTTATGACCACAGGAGATGCACCCACACCTCCATCTTCACCAGTATTCGGGGCCCCAAACAGTCCTTCCAAGTGAAGCAACATTTCACTTGTGAATCTGTAGGAGTCATCTCCTGCATCCGGTGCTCCTGTTGTGGTCTCCTCTCCATCGGAGACTGCTTTGCTGAGCACCTTCACTCTGTCCACTGCATGGATCTCCCATTTCAGTTCCTTATCCCATTCACATGTCGACTGTCTGTCCATGGTCTCACACACTGCTAGACTGAGGTCACCAGCCATTTGGAGGAACAACACCTCATCATCCTCCCTCTGGGTACCTCCCAACCAGATGGCATTAATATCAACCTCCAGTTTCTGTTATACCTTCCCCCTTTCTCTTTCCCTATTCCTATGTCTCCTCTCTCTCTCTTCCTTTCCTTCTGTCATTTTTACTCCAGCTCTCCATTCAGAGGCACCTTCCTCTCCCTCTCAATTCTCATCTTTCCTCTCCTGGCCAATTACCTTTTGCCTGTTGACCTGTACTCCTCCTCCTCAGCCTTTTAATTCTGGGATCTTCCTGCTTTTTGCACACGTTGAAGAAGGGCTCAGGCCTGAAACGTCAGTTATATCTTAACCTCCTCTGGGCACTGCGAGACCAACTGAGTTCCTCCAGAATTTCTGTCTTTTTATTACAAACAGACGTTTGTATTTCACTCAAGAGGCGCGATATGTTGATCGTCACCTTTTATTAATTCCCCAATCAGGCCAGTTTAAATTTCTAAAATTTAAATTTCGGCATACAGCACGGCAACAGGCCATTTTGCCCCATGACTCCATGGCGTCCAATTTACACCCAATTAATCTACACCACCAGTATGTTTTGAATGGTGGGAGGAAACCACAACCCCGGAGAAAACCCACGTAGACAGTGCAGGATTCGAACACCAGTCCTGATCGCTGCCGCTGTAAAGGCCCCAGTTACAGGGGAGAAACTTTTACAAATAATACTCTGAAACAAAATTAATTGTGACTTGAAAAATGTGGATTAATCAAAGAAGGCCAGAACAAATTTTGCAAATTACCAATGATCTTGGTTTTGATTGATCTCTGGAACAAATAATGGGAGGATGTGATATGTAGATATCTTTGGGAAATGTGCAAGAAATAAATTTCAATGCCATACCTCAAAATGGGATATGTGAAATTTGAAAAGTAAAGGGGTATTAATTGTATGGGTATAAAATTAGTTGAAGAGCAGCACTGGGCGTTTCTTTTTCATGCTGGAGGTGGTAAGGATTGAGAGTTTACCTGTAAGAACATTGCAGTTTTCAATGCAATTGACTCGGGCAAACTGGGCAATAAAGTGAGTCAGTAGAATTGTGCTTGTTTAATTGATCATGAACTTGTGGCTTCAATACTGAAGATTTGTGATCCAGACTTAGCTCACTGGTTGCAGTTCAGCCACAACAACGACTGAAAAGGCAGACCAATCCAACCTGGCCACTAAGCTTCTCACTCATCCACTAAGTAATGACAGAGCCACCCATACCACAATCATTTACACACCAATGCTCAGTCCGAGTAACACATAATGCACTGGAAGAAGTCAATGGGTCAGGCTGCATCCATGGAAGGCAAAAGCTCAGCAATGTTGCAGGCTGAAGTCCTTCATTAGGAACATTTCGGCCCAAAGAACCTGACTGACTTTTGCCTTCCTGACCTGCTGGATTGTTCCAGCATGTGTGGGTCGCTCTAGTTTGACAACACCTGCAGTTTCCCTCCTTAATGCTCTCTTTGTCTTCTGTCAGGATGCAGAGCCCTGGTCTAAGCGTTAGTAGCGGAGCTGAATTGCAGATGTCGGAGTGTTTGCCATTGTTTTCAAGGCAGTGTTGGTTGAAAATTGTACAAACGGAACGATTCAACAATGACTTAATGCACATTGCGGGGGGTGGGCAGGGTGAACAGTCCATTAGCTGCACCTGTTCCCCACACAATGTTAAGTGATATAATTAGAGGCTGATCATCTCAGCCACTGAGTATTACTCAGGCATTTCTTAGGTCAGGATTCTAGCCCCAAACATCATCTGCTACGTTATTATTGACCATCCCATCATTATAAGGATCAAGTGGAGAGGTTAGGTGCAGATTATGAAATGATTATGAATAATAAACAACCTTGCTTGTCTCAATTTCATCTCACAATATTAATGTTTACATCATACTATATATATATATATATATAGCAAAATTCTTACTTACTTCGGCTGAACAGGTCTTTCATTAAAAAGACACAATAGTAGATACTAAATTAGATTAAAAGATAATACATACAATAGATAGATAATCATAAATATTCAAATATTCACAGTTTCCATAGAGCAAGAAAAGCTGGTGTTGGAATAGTGCAGACGGTTCTTTTGTGGTGTTGGAGTAGCCCCTGATCGGTGTAACAACGGGAGGTTCGAGTCTGAACATTGTTGGATAGAAATTGTTCTTGAACCTAGAGATGCTGGTATTCGGGCTTCTGTACCTTCCGCCCGAAGGAAGCAAAAGATCACAAGATGTAGGAGCAGAAGTCGGCCAATCGGCCCATCAAATTTGCTCTGCCATTCTATCAAGGGCTGACCCATCCTCCCACTCAATGCCACTCCCTGGACTTCTCCCCGTAACCCTTGATGCCCTGACAAATGAAATACCTGTTGATCTCTGCCTTAAATGGCCTCGCTGCCTGTGGCAACAAATTCCACATGCTCACAACCCTCTGGTTGGGACAGGACGTTTATCGTAGAGGTTAACGCAACACCTTCACAGTGGCAGGGTTGGAATCCCGCGCTGTCTTAATGGAGTTTGTATGTTCTCCCCAATGTCTGTATTGGGTTTTCCCCACGGGCTCCAGTTTCCTCCCACCATTTGAAATGTACTGGGGGTTAATTGGGTGTAAATTGGTGGCACGGACTAAAATGGCCTGTAACTGTGCTGCAGGTCTAAATTTAAATTTAAAGAAATGTCTCTACAATCTCTGTTATAAATGGATGCCCTTTTATCTTGAAATTGTGCCCACTTGTCCTAAACTCTCCTCCCATGAGAAACAACCTTGCCATATCTACTCTGTCCTAGGCCTTTCAGCATTTGACATGTCTCTAGGAGAAACCCCCCTCATCCTTCTGTTCTCCAGCCAGTACAGACCAAGAGACAACAAACGGTCCTCATAAGCTAACCCTTTCATTCTAGTAAATCTTCTCCAAACCTTTTCCAACAGTAGCATGTCCTTTCTGAAATAAAGCACCCAAAACTGTACACTCCAAGTGAGAGCTCTCCAGTGACCTGTAGTGTCTCATCATTACATCCCAGCTTTTCCTGTAGGAATGAATGCCAACATTGTATTGGCTTTCTTCAAGCCACGAGAAGCGTTTGTGTCAATGGTAATGGATGCCCTTTATGATGTGAGATCCATATTTTCTCTACAATTTCAGTCCTGATATAGGATTCTATATCTTTATTTTTGCTATATAAAGTACACCAAGTTACCTGCTGAATTTCTCCAGAATTATGTTTTTACTACAATTATAGCATTGGCAGACTTTTGTGCTTCATTCCTGATATAAAACGTCTTTGCCTTCATAGATGTTGCTGGAGCACTGAGAGTGGTAAACCATCACTGAGCTCCTCCGGCAGCATGTTGTTTTCCACCAGATCCCAACATCTGCAGTCTCTCGCACCTCCCCTCTTGTTTGGCGCCAGTTCAGGATTTGCAGCATTTTGTGTACCTCCAGAGCTCTGTGTAGCTGTGAAACTTCTAAATTTTGCTTGTTGAGCTCATCTGACAATTCCCTGGCTGCATTTGTGGGGCCAATTCCCTGGCCCCACAAAGAGCCCAACTGTGAAGCAAAACTTGCCAACGTATTCTGTCTCTCCTCTCCGATCCCATGTCATGTTAGACTTGGTGTAGGATCTGCAAGCCTGTTCACTTGTAGAACAATTGTACGGGTGTGAAGGAAAAAGATATTGTGCTCATTTTGATGCTTTTAACAATTTAAAATATGCTCTGTGCTTTTGTAATTGTCTCTTTTTTTTTAATTGATTGCTTTAAAAACCAAGGATCTGTGTTAATACCTGTATCCACCCATGACCTCTTATTGTTAGCCTGAGTTCCTCCCTCCTCTCCTTTCCTCTTCCCCCCACCTTTTTATTCAGGAACCTGCCTGCTTTTTGCTCATTCCTGCCAAAGGGCCCAGGGCTGAAACCTTGCTTATCCTTTACTGTGTGGTCTGCTGAGTTTCTCCAGTATGTTTGTAAATTGCACTCGACCCCAGCATCTGTAGATGTTCTTGTTTAATGACGTGAATCTGCTTCCTCTAGTTTTTAAATCTTTTGAATGTTTTAGTTTCGAAGACCTCAATAGGTGCAACAGACAGGACTTGCTGAGGGTGCTGCCATGTCTCTGAGTAGGGCCAGTCAGCTCCAGGACAGCCTTAATGCACAATTGGCCAGAGATGTGGAATAGTTACGCTTTGGCCAATGTTGATTGCAGACTGGGACTCCTATTAACCATATCTGGGGAAGTGAATCAACCAAATGGATGTGTTCTCACTGAGAAACATTGAGCTTGTATTGTTCCTAATAGAATGATTTGAAGAACTAACTAAGTTAGCGGGCTCGACAATATTTGTGAATGTTTATTATATATCTTTCTTTCTTTCTTTGGCTTGGCTTCACGGATGAAGATTTATGGAGGGGTAATGTCCACGTCAGCTGCAGGCTCGTTTGTGGCTGACAAGTCCAATGTGGGACAGGCAGACACAGTTGCAGCGGTTGCAAGGGAAAATTGGTTGGTTGGAGTTGGGTGTTGGGTTTTTCCTCCTTTGTCTTTTGTCAGTGAGGTGGGCTCTGCGGTCTTCTTCAAAGGAGGTTGCTGCCCACCGAACTGTGAGGCGCCAAGATGCACGGTTTGAGGCGAGATCAGCCCACTGGCGGTGGTCAATGTGGCAGGCACCAAGAGATTTCTTTAGGCAGTCCTTGTACCTCTTCTTTGGTGCACCTCTGTCTCGATGGCCAGTGGAGAGCTCGCCATATAACACGATCTTGGGAAGGTGATGATCCTCCATTCTGGAGACGTGACCTACCCAGCGAAGTTGGGTCTTCAGCAACGTGGATTCAATGCTGTCGGCCTCTGCCATCTTGAGTACTTCGACGTTGGTGATGAAGTCGCTCCAATGAATGTTGAGGATGGAGCGGAGACAACGCTAGTGGAAGCGTTCTAGGAGCCATAGGTGATGCCGGTAGAGGACCCATGATTTGGAGCCGAACAGGAGTGTGGGTATGACAATGGCTCTGTAGACGCTAATCTTTGTGAGGTTTTTCAGTTGGTTGTTTTTCCAGACTCTTTTGTGTAGTCTTCCAAAGGCGCTATTTGTCTTGGCGAGTCTGTTGTCAGATCCTTGCATCTGATGAAATGGTGCAGCCGAGATAGGTGAACTGGTTGACCGTTTTGAGTTTTGTGTGCCCGATGGAGATGTTGGGGGGGCTGGTAGTCATGGTGGGGAGCTGGCTGATGGAGGACCTCAGTTTTCTTCAGGCTGACTTCCAGGCCAAACATTTTGGCAGTTTCCGCAAAACAGGACGTCAAGCGCTGAAGAGCTGGCTCTGAATGGGTAACTAAAGCGCATCGTTTGCAAAGAGTAGTTCACGGACAAGTTGCTCTTGTGTCTTGGTGTGAGCTTGCAGGCGCCTCAGATTGAAGAGACTGCCATCCGTGCGATACAATGTCTTCATTGTTGAGGTCTTTCATGGCTTGTTTCAGCATCAAGTTGAACAATTACAATACAGAAACAGGCCATCTCGGCTCCTCTAGACTGCACCGATTTAAGTGATCTCCTCTACTCCCTGCTCCCTGTCCATAACCCTCCAATCCCTTCACATCCATGCATTTATCCTTCCTTCTTTTAAGTGACAAAATTGACCCTGCTGCAACCACCTCTTTCGGAAGGTCATTCCTCTCAGCCACCACTCTCTGAGTGAAGAAGCTTCCCCTTCTAAACTTTTCCCCCTAACCCTTAACTTATCACCCCTCATTCCAATCTCACCTACCCTCAAGTGGAAGAGCCTATTCACATCTACTCTATCTATTCTCCCTCATTATCTTCTTTTTTTGGCTTGGCTTCGCGGACGAAGATTTATGGAGGGGGTAAAAAGTCCACGTCAGCTGCAGGCTCGTTTGTGGCTGACAAGTCCGATGCGGGACAGGCAGACACGATTGCAGCGGTTGCAGGGGAAAATTGGTTGGTTGGGGTTGGGTGTTGGGTTTTTCCTCCTTTGCCTTTTGTCAGTGAGGTAGGCTCTGCAGTCTTCTTCAAAGGAGTTTGCTGCCCGCCAAACTGTGAGGCGCCAAGATGCACGGTTTGAGACGATATCAGCCCACTGGCGGTGGTCAATGTGGCAGGCACAAAGAGATTTCTTTAGGCAGTCCTTGTACCTTTTCTTTGGTGCACCTCTGTCACGGTGGCCAGTGGAGAGCTCGCCATATAACACGATCTTGGGAAGGCGATGGTCCTCCATTCTGGAGACGTGACCCATCCAGCGCAGCTGGATCTTCAGCAGCGTGGACTCGATGCTGTCGACCTCTGCCATCTCGAGTACTTCGACGTTAGGGATGTAAGCGCTCCAATGGATGTTGAGGATGGAGCGGAGACAACGCTGGTGGAAGCGTTCTAGGAGCCGTAGGTGGTGCCGGTAGAGGACCCATGATTCGGAGCCGAACAGGAGTGTGGGTATGACAACGGCTCTGTAGACGCTTATCTTTGTGAGGTTTTTCAGTTGGTTGTTTTTCCAGACTCTTTTGTGTAGTCTTCCAAAGGCGCTATTTGCCTTGGCGAGTCTGTTGTTATCCTTCCTTCTTTTAAGTGACAAAATTGACCCTGCTGCAACCACCTCTTTCGGAAGGTCATTCCTCTCAGCCACCACTCTCTGAGTGAAGAAGCTTCCCCTTCTAAACTTTTCCCCCTAACCCTTAACTTATCACCCCTCATTCCAATCTCACCTACCCTCAAGTGGAAGAGCCTATTCACATCTACTCTATCCCCGTTCAACCTTCTATGCACCAATGATTAAAGACCCAGTCTACTCAATCTTTCTCTGTATTCTAGATTCTGCAATCCAGGCAATATTTTAGTAAATCTTCTCTGCACCCTCTCCACCTGGATTTTTGAAACCTGTTTGATCGTCTTTCTTCCTACCTAAATTGAATTGATAGCAAACTATTGACATAATTACCTAATTGACTGAGTGGTAGCAAGCAGAGTAAAAATAATGGGCCAGTTCTCTAATTGCAGGATGTTATTGCTGGGATTATGCTGGATTAGTGGTGAGCTGTAAGTATTTATTGTATTAGCTATCATCTTGGATGGCAGGGTGGCAAGCTACAGTTCCAAACTTGCTGATGACATTGTAAGCAATGAAAATATAAAGTTGTTCATCATTGAGTCAAATTAGTGCATAGATCTGACAACCATAATTACCAGCAGAACAAAATGAAAGCATAGGTATGATCTCACATCAGCGTATTATGCTGCTTGGCTCAAGCTGTCCTGCCAGACAGGTTGAATGAATTTCAGCATCATGACATGTGATCCAAAATTCAACAAGCAGTTAAAAATACCAGTTGGTGGTCATTGCATCTGAGCTCCCAACTAATCCTTCAAATCACCATTTTAATTATAAAAGTGATCTCCTCTACTCCCTGCTCCCTGTCCATAACCCTCCAATCCCTTCACATCCATGCATTTATCCATCCTTCTTTTAAGTGACAAAATTGACCCTTTCTGCATTAAGTGATCCAATTTCCAAGACTTTATACTATCATATTTTAAAAGAAAACAGGACCATGTCGGTCTTACAGTGGAGGACATGTCAAACATGCCAAAGACAGATGTTATGGATGTGATGGAAGGTGAGGACCTGGATGTAATAACTATCACTGAGTAAACTTGAGGGACTAAAGATAGATAGGTCCCCCTGGTCCTGATGGAATACATCCCAGAGTACTGAAATAAATGGCAGAGGTTATAGTCGAGGCTTTAGTAATAATTTTCCAAAATTCGCTGGTCCCAGCAGATTGGAAGAGGGTGAATGTCATGTCACTATTCGTAAAAAGGATGTAAACAAAAGGCAGGGAACTACAGGCCAGTTAGTTTAACATCTGCAGTTGGGAAATTTCTTAAAGCTGTCATTAAAGAAGAAATGGTGAGGCATCTGGAGCGAAATGGATCCATCAGGCAGATGCAGCATGGATTCAGCAAAGGTAGGTCTGTTTGACACACATACTGCAGTTCTTTGATGATATAATGAGCGCGGAAGATAGAGGGGAGCAGATGGATGTTGTTTACCTGGATTTCCAAAAGGCTTTCGAAAAGGTGCTGCATAAAAGGCTTATCCTTAAGATAAGGATGTATAGAGATGGGGGTGATGTTTCAGCATGGATGGAGGATTGATTAACCAACAGAAAGCAGAGAGTCGGGGTACAGGAATGGCAATCGGTGGTGAGGGGGGTGCTACAGGGCTCAGTGCTGGGCCCGCAACTGTTCACGATATACATAATCGATCTGGAAGAGGGGACAGAGTGTAGTGTATCTACATTTTCTGATGACACTAAAGTGGAAAAGCAAATTCTGCACAGGATATGGAGAGTCTGCAGAGAGATACAGATAGGTGAAGTGAGTGGGGAAGGGTCTGGCAGATGGAGTACTATATTGGCAAATGTGACATTATCCACTGTGGAAGAAAAAATGGAAGATCTGATTATTATTTAAATGGCAAGTGATTGCAGGATGATGCCGTCCAGAAGGACTTGGGAGTGTTTGCGCATGAATCGCAAAAGGTTGGTTTGCAGGTGCAGCAGGTTATCAAGAAGGCAAATGGAATGTTGGCCTTCATTGCTGGAGGGACTGAATTTAGGAGCAGGGAGGTTATGCTGCAACTGTAAAAGGTGCTGATGGGGCTGCATCTGGGGAATTGCATACAGTTCTGGTCTCCTTACTGGAGGAAGGGTGGACTGGCGTTGGAGGTTAAATAATTTAAATTAGACATACAGCACTGTAACAGGCCAATTCAGCCCTATGAGTCTGTGCTGCCCATTTTATACTCCATTAACCTACACTCTGGTATGTTTTTGAAGGGTGAAAGGAAACTGGAGCCCCCGGAGAAAGCCCACACAGACATAGGGAGAACGTACAAACTCCTTACAGAGAGCGTGGAGTCAAACACTCGTCCAGTTCCAATTGCTGGTGCTGTAAAGGTGTTGCACTAATTGCTACACCAACCGTGCCACCAGGTGGATTCCAGAGATGTGAGAGTTAGCCTATGAGGAGAGATTGAATCATCTGGGGACTGTACTTAGAAGAATGAATGGGTATCTTGTATAAATATACTATAGAGGTACTATAGAGTTAATTATTCCCATTGGAGGAGGAGACTAGAAAGAGGGGACATAGCCTCATGATTTAGGGTAATAAATTTGAGACAGAGATGAATTGGAAAAGGTAGTGAATGTGTGGAATTCACCGAAACATCCTTTAAGCTGCTGTAAGGAAGACAAAGAGTTGTCTTGAGCTTTACTGGCGCCCCTTACAGTGAGAGAGAGTCCCCTCAGAGACATTGAGTGTCGGTGGATTCTCCTCTGCAGCTGCATGGACCTCTGTTCGATCCATCGGCCGCCTGAGCTCCAGATCCAACCCTTCGACATGATCAGGAAGCCTTCAGCACCTAAGGCCCTTTGGGAGCCCTTGCCCTCAGCACCCTCTCAAATCCTGGCTCTGATATCTGGTTCCCTTGAGCCAGTCTCCAGCACCCCAAAGCCTGTGAGGTGCCTTTGACCGTAAGGCGCCAGTAGCCCACATCCCGTGTGGGTTCTTAAGCTGCTGAGCCCATTTCTGGCCCACTGGCATGGTTACCATCCTGTACGGTTATCTCCTATGCTGATGCTTCTCAATGGGGGTGTTTGGCCAGCTGCTAATTTACATGACACTTCCCAGTCACACTAATGTTAAAGCCTGAGGGACTTGTTTTTAAAAAAAAGCCCTTTATTTTCTTACCTCATTTAGCAAAGTAGATCTCATTGTTCTTTATAAAACAGATATGATTAAACATCTTTAGCCCATGGAGATGAGGATTTATTTCATAATTTTGATATTTGCCTATTGCTCTCTCAAAGTACCACCCTATGTGCCTAAAGACTCTTGGCAGGATGTGAAGGAGTAGGGGGGAGAACAAACCTATGGCCCGTTTAACAAGAGCATTGTTGAAATTATCCAGCTGGAAAAAATGTGAGGAAAGAAAATGTAACACAACATAAAAGATCTCTTCTTGCAGTCAACAGAAATAACGTTGCCTTCTCCAGCAGGATCTACAAAGTTTACGAGTATTTGAAAATGACGCACCATCCGCCTCCAAATATGAGGTGATTTTGTCCCCTGTGAGAAAGGAATAAGCATTTCTTTGAAGTGGTTCTCGACTGGGAATAGAATGCTCACATCCACAGAAGTATTCAAATGGATAAGTGGATTTGTTCTATCAGTTCCAAAAGGCAAAAATAAAAGAAAAACAGAGAATTTATGGTTTAAAAGATATCATTTTATTTTAATCTATCCAAACACTAAATAGGTGGAATCTTGATATGAAAGAGTTAGCCCGGCAGTTAGCGCCACACTGCTACAGCGCCCATAAAGCAGGTACAAATCCGGTACAATCTGTAAGGAGTTTGTATGTTCTCCCCGTGTCTGCGTGGGTTTCTTCCGTGTGCTCCGGTTTCCTCCCACCCGTCAAAATGTACCGGGGGTGTCGGCCAACTGGGTGTACTTTGGCGGCACGGGCACGTGGGCCAGAAGGGGCTGTTACCACTCTGTATGTCTACATTTAAATTAAAAAATAAATTAAAGCAAAGTGTCCTTTGATAATAAGGGGATCATAGTAGAAAGGATGTTTTGTTCAGTTTTAGAAATGCATTAATAGCTATTCACAAACTAATTAATTCTCCTCTTCACAGCAACATAACATCTATAGTTGGGTGAATTGGGAAAACATTGTGCTATGTTCGACTTGTTTTCCCAAAGTGACACAAAAAACTAGAATAGTGAAGGTTTAATGTGTACAAGTAGCATATTTAGGAGACAGTTTTTAACTCCATATTTCAATTTTATGTTTTTTACTCAATCCTTCTAAAAAGGTAATGAATGCACAAGAACTGGAATGGAAATCAAAACAATTGATTGGGAGCAGTGACATTTATAGTCAGAAATTGACTGCATGAGAAGCTAGTAGGCGTGGATTTGTGAGCTGAGAATCGTGTAGACGCTGCAAAGGGAGAGTGTTAGGAGTGAGACCACAAAGGTCTTCAGACACCGTGGTTGAAGTAAAAACACAAAGTTGGAGAAAGTCAGCAATTCAAACAGTGACCTTTATATAGGAAAGGTAAAGATACAACACCAACGTTTTGGGCTTTCATCAAGCAAAATGTAGGCAGGTGTCCGAACAACATGGCCAAGTCATTATTTTGTAGTTCTATGGGAGGCTTTTTCAAGAGGCAAGGTGGCCTTCTCTGCCTGGTAAGTTTCCACAAAGTCAACTTTAGTTTGGGGGGGCTACGAATCTGGGTGCTTATGAAAATAGCAAGGATTTAAATACTCCATGTGCACAATCAGAGCTAACAGAGGATGTCAGCAATAGCACCAATGGCAGTGGACAAGAGATGACAACATCCAGTAACTGCCAGGCATCCTGGAAACAGTCAGCATCAGAAAGAAGGGGATCGAACAATGCTTACAGGTAAGGGGCAGGAAGCATGAGTAACTGAGGACCATTCAGTTTAGTCTATTTTTAGTATTAGAGAGTCTTTCATTTAATTCCTTTGTCCATCAGTAAACAGTGGCAATTGATACTACTAAGCCGACGAGGAATTGCTGGAGGTGCTCAGCAGGTCAGACAGCATCCATAGGTAGAAACTGATCATTCCTACCCCGCATCTGCTCAAGAATCCATCATCTGCAGTGTTAGCATGTCTCCATATTAATTTTAGTAGTGCATTTATTATCACCATCTCCCGACCTCCAACCATGTTCAAGAGCAGCCACTTGTACTCACAGCCACCACTATTTTCAACCGATTAAAGGCCATGCACGCAGTAAAATGTAACATTAGTTACAGATAGGATGTCCAACCAGAGCCCCTTTATTCCTCATTTTAGCTGAATGGGAATTGATTGCTCTGTCCCAACCAGCATAGGTGGGGTACATCCCCACCTCAAGCATCCAGTGGTTCAGGAAGCAGCTCACCACCACCTTGGTTTAGCTTCGTATATTGTCGTGGGTGCGGAGGCACAATGAAAAGCTTAATTTTGCATGCTAACCAAGCAGTCCAATAAAGTTGCCATTCTCCAGTGCTATTTTGAACAATTAACAGTGCTGAAGTTTGAGCTGGGTTTCTAGCATTGTAAAGTGTAGGCAAAAACAAAATCATGGCTGCTATAGTGACCTTTCTAATTGCTTAAGATATCAGAATGTTGATGTTGTTGTCTGTGACTCGTTCAAACAAATCTGTACTAAAGATGAGTTGTTTTCCAAAGTTTGTTAAACATTGGTAACGTTATTATCAGTTACTGTAAATTGTTACAAGCCATTAAACATTGTTAGATGGTGCCAAAACTTTGTTGGACGGTCAATAAAATTGTCAGAACATTCTAATTCCTTGCCATTTCATAGAACAAAGGAACTAAACAAATATATGTAATCTCTCTAACAAACCATAAGACCTTGGCTCAAAAATATTGCTAGGAGACACTCAAATATATGTAACCAACATCTTGAAAGCCACAAACAGAATTGCTTGCAAATTTGCAATCCAATTTACCCCTTACAGTCCCAGTAAGAGTAGTGTCGTGGGTGCCATCTCTATCCTGTCCCCCGAAACTCCACCACCCCCGAGCAGCCCGCTCTCTCTCCCCCTGGTCACACCTGCCTTATCTGTCATGGATGCTTGACTCCATCTCCTATCAAACCCCCACTTTCCTGCATTGGGCGGAACCACCCCCCTTGGCCACAATGACAGTTTCTGGGCATCCCACCCTCCCCATCGCTCCGAGCGGTGTGATGGGAAAATCTGATGCAGTGGCCATTTTAACCAAGCCTGCCCTGTGCTCCCTTAGCCTGCTGTTGCCAGAAAAGGCCATTCAGGTATTAAATATTGGCTCATTCCTTGAATGAATAACAAGTGCAAATGACATCAGAGAGGCAGATATGATGAGAAAAGGAAAGGAATAATAGAGCCTGTCCTTGGTGAAGGTCTCAGGCCCAAAATATTGATTATGTGTCCTTACCAGAATGAACTTGCTGAGTTTCTTCAAGCTCTTTTGTGCATTAAGAGAAAGGAATACATGCTCTCTTAAGTTTTATTCATTAAACGCACTTCATTAAACTCAAATCGGAAATGCTGGCGGGAATAATCTCCCCCAGTTTGCCGCTGGATTTGCATTGACTCCACTCTGCCTCTTCACTTCTTTAAGCTACCTTCTGTGGAACTATTTACTGACAGCAATTGTTTTACATCGACAGGTGCTCCTCAACTGACGATAGGGTTATGTTCCAGCAAGCCCATCGTAAGTTGAAAAATTGTAAGTCAACAAATTATGATGCATAATTGCACCTATCAATTTTAGAATTAAATTTTGAATACCTTTATTTGAAACTGAAAAAAACAATTAACATACACAGCTGAAAGAAATTGTATGATGCATTGAACTAAAATTAATTGCCATCGCCTAGCATCACGAGGGAGTAGCGTACCGCATATCGGAATTTGAAATTGAAAGTATGGATTCGAACCATCATAACTTCGAAAAATCATAAGTTGGACCATCGTAAGCAGGGGAGCAACCTGTACTATAAATAGAATTGGTTATCTTGGAATTAAATATTTGGTGACAGTCAAATTATATTGTTCAGACAGTTCTAAAGAACCAATGTTTTAACCACACAACGGTTGCTTCAAAAGTAAAATCATCAGTATGGATATTTCCTCAGGTTGGGGAATCCAGAACAAGGGCACAATTATAAAATTAGAGCAAAGTCATTTAGGAAATGAGGATGTTATTTTTAATGCATTGGCTGTGAATTCTGGGTCAACAGAAATTTTGAGAAGGAATATGGCCAATCTCTGAGGATTTGTGCCGGGCCCGACTTGGATTAAGGAGCAGAGTTACATAGCCATATTTGTCAATGAAGCCAATAACTTTAATGTTAAATTAAAACTCAGTTGTGAGTTTGCTCTAAGGAAGTAATAAAAAGAGATACAGAAAGGCGAAGAGAATGGACAATGTTAGGAACATGGACTGTCTGTCTGTGGATGTGTGAAGTGAGTCACTTTCCATTCGAGTAAGAGAGAAGCGGAGGGATTTTGGTGTCCCTATTTACAAATCAGTGAAAGGTAACATACGGATTCAAAATATAATTTAAAAAACATGGAGAATAGGCTGTTTTCTCTACTGAGTGGGGATGCATAAATGAGTTCCAGTTATAGAGAACTTAGGGCAGAAACCAATTGGATTATAGGTACTTCCTGACTTTTGACCATCCGCACATTCAACCCAATTTTTTTTTAAAT
This sequence comes from Narcine bancroftii, assembly GCF_036971445.1. Classification (NCBI taxonomy): domain Eukaryota; kingdom Metazoa; phylum Chordata; class Chondrichthyes; order Torpediniformes; family Narcinidae; genus Narcine; species Narcine bancroftii. The sequence continues at coordinate 212,324,575 of NC_091470.1, forward strand.
TTACACAGTTTATGTTGTATTTCACAAACTATAACAGGGTTAAAGGGCATGTAAGACCCAAAATGTGTGTGCTTACCTTGTAAGTCGGCGTCCAGGGGTCCCGTGGCTGGGCACAGCCATCTGTGCGAGCCTTCAGTAGGCACATGAGAGTTGGGTTTGTGTATTGGAGTTCAGTGGGCACATGCGTGAAAGTTAAGGACAGAAATTCAATAACATCAATGCGTTTAACTCTTGCGCATAAGCCAGCTGAACTCCAATATGCGAGCCCACCAAAAGCTTGCGTATGTGCCCACTGAACTCCAATACATGAACCTCCCATGCATTGTAGTTCCATTGGCATGTGCGCAAGTGTTAAGGATGCAATTTCATTATTGTCAGGACACTTAACTCTCGTGCATGTGCCAACCAAATTCCAATACGCTAACCTACCATAGGGTCTCACATGCGCCAACTGAAGACTCACGCATGCACGCAGGAATCAAGATGGCCGCTCCCAGTCCCGGGACCCCGGGACGCTGGCTAATAAGGTAAGCATGGACCAGAATGTGGAAAGTCTCGCCAAGGTTGATCGACAAATTCAGGAAGTTTTAAGTTGTTATCGTCAAATCTACGATGAAAAAATGTAATTTAAAAACTTTGCTTTGAGACTTTCGTACTCCACGCACAGGAGCACAATTCCGACCTACATCCATTCCAAGATACGACCAACTCTTTGGTTTCCGTTATGGTTGTGTCAGGGGCTACCTGTATTGTGTTTAGTTTTGATCACTGAAGTTCAGAATAGCTAAACATTCCTGAGAAGTTATGCATCATAATTTAATCAAAATTGTATCAGAGATGGAAAGATTAAATAACCATTGAAAATTTCCTTGTTACTTCCAAAAGTTTGTAGATTCTGGTCCCTTGGGATTCTGAACTATGGTTAGCGTCATGCTACTACAGTGTTAGTGACATGGGTTTGGATCCAGCATGGTCTGCAAGGAGTTTGGATACTCTTTCTCTGCCTGTGTGGGTTTCCTCTGATTGCTCTGGTTTCCTCCCACATTCCAAAGACTTTAGGCTCAGTCGGTTAATTAGGTCACTTGGGCGTAAACGGCGACGCAGGCTCATGGGCTGGAAGGGCCTGATACCTTGCTGTATCTCTAAATTCTAACTAGTTAATGATGAGGATAAATTAATCTACTGATCAGGATGCAATGGAACTATTTCCACTGGTTAAGGAAGGGTGAGCAGGGCAGAATTTTAAAATTAGAGCTCAGTAATTTAGGAACTGAGAATCTGTTTTTAATCAGGCTGCCAGATCAATTGAAATATCACATGATATTTGGGTGAGAGTGAAAAGAGAAGTGAATCAAGGGTGGATTTATGGTGTTGAATAGAGTGTTGGGTGGCATAAGGCTGTTACAGCGCCAGTGATCGGGACCGGGGTTCAAATCAGCACTGTCTGTAAGGTGTTGGTACATTCTCCCCATGCCGGCACACTTTTCCCCCAGCTGCTCTGGTTTCCTCCCACCCTTCAAAACGTACCGGGGATCGTCGGTCAATTGCATTTAATAAGGTAGCGTGGACTTGTGGGCTGAAAGGGTCTCTTACTGTGTGTATATCTAAATATAGCGTTGACTGCAAACTTGGCCAAAGTCCAACTGATTAGAGCCACTGGATTTAACAGCTGTCTGACAAATCTAGTCAACCAAACCTCAGTCAACCTAAAACTTTAACACTTGGGGCATTTTTGTCATTGTGGAAATCATTACCATGTTATGTCATAGCCAGCGGGTCTCTGGGGAATGGGTCCCATCCACTGAAGAAATAACCTGATTTAATTTCACACAAAGTGAAGGTCTACCACTGATGATTATTGATGATCTTAAGTCCCTGCTTGGATGGAAGAGGTTCTCAAAGCAGCTTTGCTGCATATTTTAATTAGACTGCAGTTCTGCAACTGTACATTCCAAAACTTTTGCTTGATTTTACAAATTTGCTGTCACAGTTGACGTAGCGGTTAGTACAAAGCCTATACAGTGCCAGCGATCGTGACCAGGGTTTGAATCCGGTGCCAGCCCTGGGTTTTTCCTGAGGGCTCCAGATTCCTCCCACCACTCGAAACATACGGGGGTGTAGGTTAATTGGATGTAAATTGGGTGACATGGGCCTGTGGGCTGAAAGGACCTGTTAACATGCTTTATGTCTAAATTTCAATTTAAAAGCCCTATTTAAGGTCTCCCAGATCTCTTTTATCTCCATACATAGCTGACTACTCTATTCTTCAAGTATTATTAAAACAGTACTCATGTGCCATGTTTCATGATTTATTTTACTCAGTAGAATATAGTCATCAAAAAGAGTAATTATTTTGATGAAGAGTTTTGGCTCCAAACATCAGCCATTCTTTTTCTCCACTGATGCTGTATGACCAGTTTCTCCAGTGTTTGGCTTCAGATTCCAGCATCTGCAGTTTGCTCCATGTCTCCAAATCATTATGCCGAACTATTTCCTATCTGGTAAGTTGTAGCGTTTCTCCCAATCTGGGACATCCAATGTCTGATATTTGAGGAATCAAACATTCAGAATCCGATTATTGCTGTGCTTCTATAATATGGCAATGATCACGTCTCCAGAATTAGTTAATATTTTAGCATATTTCAAATAATCTGTGAATGATACTGAACTCACAGGGAAGGTGCAAACTGGTTAGATTAATTGCAAACATAACACAGAAGCGGCCATTTAGTTGGTTGTGGTTTTCAAGAGGAGATGAGCATTGGCCTATTTTAACAGTTTTTCCGTTCCTCATCCTCAGCTGTACAGATGTCTAGATTTTTTAAAATCTAGACATACAGCACGGGCACAGGCCAATTTGGCCCTATAAGTCTGTGCTGCCCAATTTACACCCCATTAATCTATGCCCCAATGCATTTTTGGAGGGTGGGAGGAAACCGGAGCCCCAGAGGAAACCCAAGCAGACACATGGAGAACATACAAACTTTTTACGGACAGCACAGGATTCGAACCCCGGTCCCCAACACTGGTGCTGTAACAGCGCTTTGCTAACTACTATACCTGCCCCTCATTACTCATTGAGTAACCAGCTTTGACTAACCCCATTTGTCCCAAAGCAGTGCCGGCGTTCAATGTTCCTCAATGTCATCTTTACACAGCTTCAAGTAAGATCTAAGGCAATGCTGAGGGAGTTTAAGGACACTGCCTCTCTCAACCTCCCAGCCTTCAGATCAATCCAGACTGGGGTGCTGATGATACTCTTCACTGTTGCATGAGGGAGGTCATCCAAGTTCCATGCCCAGGAGAGGAAGGCTTTGTCTACGTTTCCCTCACTCCATCGGAGCGAGCACAGAAATTATCTGCATTGCATTATCTCATGATCTTTCAGAGACCTTCCTGAAAACATAATGCCCGGAAAAACTGGCTTTCACTCTGAACACAAAAGATGCCCCTCCTATGGACACCGAACTCTGTCAACCTTTCTCTGTCCCACTCACCTGCCTGAGACCCCTGCAGTGACCCTCCCCAATTCATTGCTGCATCCACACTCTAGCACAGTTGTTTTCAACCTTTTTCTTTCCACTCACATTCCACCTTAAGTATAGGTGCCATAGGCACTCTGTGATTAGTAAAGGATTGCTTAAGGTGGGATGTGGGTGGGAAGAAAAAGTTTGAAAACCATTGTTTTAATCATGCCTCATTGACTTGTTGTGTGCAGAGTTTCATAATTCCAAAGGAAATGGGCCAATGACAATTTTTCTCTTGGTCTCGAGCGTGTTGTTTTACCCCCTCCATAAATCTTCGTCTGCGAAGCCAAGCCTAAGAAAGAATGTTTAAACAGTGAACACAGAACTCTAAAGCACAATACAGCCCACATCTTGAGCCATAGCCCACAGACTTGTGCTGTCCTATGTAAACATTTTCCAGCATCAACCCTAACCTTCCCAACCCATACCCACCATTTTTTTTACATCCCATGTGTCTAACCAAGAGTCTTTCTCTAAGAAACGGCCAGAAAGATCATATTTCCATTCTGTTTTGCCAGCAACTGCATGAATTCGTAACATGGCAACAGCTGAGAGCAGCAATGTCAGCCTTCATGCTGTGTTAAACAGGGAAACATCAGTTCCTCGACAACAGCAACCGAACAGCATTAAAATGACCAACTGTGCCATTTTAAAACCAGAAAATAGAATAGGTCACTATCTTTCCATTTTAGTTTCTCCAAATGTATTAAGCACAGGAGTTGAAATGTTATGGTGAAATTGTACAAGACATTGGTGAGACCAAATTTGGAGTATTGTGTGCAGTTTTGGTCACCAAACTACAGGAAAGCTATCAATAAGATAGAATCAATGCAGAGATGTACTAAGATGTTGCCTGGACTTCAGAAAATTAGTACAGGGAAAGGTTAAACAGATTAGGACTTTATTCCCTGGAGCGTAGATGAATGAGGGGAGATTTGATAGAGGTGTTTAAAATTTATGATGGGTATAAATAGAATAAATGCAAACAGGCTTTTTTCACTGGGGTTAAGAGAGAAAAATGCTGGGGTATATAGATTTAAGCTAAATGGGAAACGTTTAAAGAGAAAACTAGGGAAAACTTCTTCATGCAGAGAATGGGGGCGAGTGTGGAACAAGGTGCCAGTTGAAGTGATGAATGCAGGCTAAATTTTGACATAAGAAAAAATTGGACAGGTACATGTGCAGGAGGGGGATGGAGGGCTATGGACTGGGTGCAGGTCAGTGGGACTAGGCAGAATAATAGTTTGGCATAGACTAGAAGGGCCAAAGGGCCTGTGTTACGATCCTAGAGGACCCCAAAACCCAGCAGTAACAGAAATTCATAAAGACAAACGGTTACTTAAGCAATAGTTGCTTTTAATTATCTTTAAACATGAAAACAGGATCAAACTTTAATTATTACTATTAACTTAACAACCTAACTTAACCCCCTTCCAATTCTAAGTGCATGTGTATGTATTGTTTATGTAAGTTCAAAAAAGTTCTTTAATTCACAGTCTAATTTCACTTCTCATTCATCCAAGTTTACTGGTTGCAGGCAATTCTTATACTGGGCACAGAATATAACATTTATAAAGTTCACCAGGCTTTGGTGCTTGAAAGGTAAATGGTTACCACTCAGGAAGGTTCTTGTCGGCTTTCGGAGAGAGATTTGTTGCTCGTTGGACACAAACTGATTCCTTTCGATCAGCCATTTCAGTGTATTGCCAAAGAAACTTGCCCCATCAGGGTTTTCCAGATGATAACCTCTTTCTTTCAGGTCACCACAAAGTTCCTTTTTGTTTCCATTATTTCAAGGGAAACATTATGCAGCCAGTCCTCTCCTCTTGTATGGACCACAAGGGCTTTGACCAGGCTGAACTAAGAACTCACAACCCATCTTCAAAATTTGGTTTTCCATAAGTTTGCCAGCTTGCCCTCTTCCAGTCCCAGCTGCTACTGCTGACTGTAGAACTACAGAATTGATCTCTCTCCTTCTCTCACTTTCAGAATAAAGCCTCTCTCTGCTTGCAAACCCACATGAGCCTCTTAGAACAGCCAACTGCACTCAGACAGCCTGCGGCTTCGGACCCAATCCTCCTAGTTCCAAAATAGCAATTCATTTGTGAAGTCTCTATAGGCACTCCCCAAAGCTTTTGGAAAGGCACTCAGAGCCAGCCTGTCTGGCTTGAGCAGAGCTCCAGTATTTTAAATGAGATCTGTTTTGAAGTGTTTGTATGTGTCCTGCAGTAAAAATAAATCTGCCCCAATTTATTATCTCCTTTAAAGCATATCTATATAACAACAAAATCCATCACATCTGTTTCTGTCCTGTAGGGCTCAATAATTGTATGGTTCTATAAAACACAGCACTTGACACTTCTTCACATTGGATCAACTGTCACAATTCAAACCCTTTCACTATTTCATATTTGTCAGTCAGAAATCCAAACACAGTCATCCCAATGTACCAACTCTCATACCACCTGCAAATCTTACAGTTCCTGTGTTTAGGTGGTTGAATAATGGATCCTAAACTAAGCCTTGGAGAAAGCCATGACAACCCATCTGTCAAACAGCTTTCATTGCCAGTCTCTGGGATAATATTGTCACTGGGCCAGTACTTCTTCTCTCTTCTAGCTTGTTCCTTGATCATGTGCTCTTAGTAAGTCTCATTTTGGTACTTTGTTCAATTATTTTTCAGAATCTGTAACATCTAATGCACTCTGACCCATCTTTCCAACCATTTAATCAGTGCATTTGGACATACAGAACAGTATCAGGCCATTTCAACCCATGAGCCCGTGGCACCCAGTTAACACCCCAATAACCTACAACCCCTGGTACATTTTGAATGGTGGAAGGAAAATGGAGTCCCCAGGAAAACCCACACAGACATGGGGAGAATGTACAAATTCCTTACAGACAGCACGGGATTCAAACGCTGGTCGCAATCGCTGGTGCTGTAACAACGTTATGCAAACTGCTACACTAACTGCGCCACCCTGGACAACCTTCTATTGGATTTTCCCCATTAAACCACACTTTTCCAAAAAAAATAAGCAGCTTTTGTTTTTATTTCTCTCTGGGTTTTATTTAGCTTTAAAATTTACTTTGCAAACAACTCCTAAATTTCTTGTGTACAGGTAGTTACCAACTTACGACCGTAATGGACACGGAAGAATTTGTTGTACATTGGTTTGGTCATAAGTCAGGGAACGGGAACCTCGGTCTGCCCGGTGTGGGGGGCGAGGGGGGAAAGCAGGGACTTCAGACTGACGAGGGGAGTGGGGGGGGACCTTGGACTGCCTCCAGGAACGGGCTCCACTGTATACAATACTTTGAATACAAAATATGAACTTGTACAGTAGTTTTAATTTTTTTTTTAAGTTTTGGTCGTATGTGCAGGTGGACGTAACTCGCGAGGACCACCTATATGTAACTCCTGGCCACTAAGAAACTATTGCAAATGATTTAATCTTATATTTTCCATCTCAAAGATGTAAAATCAACATGGAAGGATTCAATCCTTGTACTCCTTTAAATGAAACATTAGTGTACATTATTTGTTTAAATTATTCAATTATCCATGGCCATATAATTTTTGTAATTGCTTCCATTTTTTAAAGATAATTTTTCACTTTTTTTATATACAGATTATACTGTATACATTGAATTTGTAGATATTGATTCTATTTTTGATGTTATAAGTTGTAGAAGTAGAAAGGCTGTCTCCTGTGGTGGGAAGGTCTAGGATTGAAGGGTGTCTGCTTAGAAAAGAGGTGTGTTGGGACTTCTTCAGCCAGAGGGTGGAGAATCTGTGGAATTTGTTGCCACGGGGGTTGTGGAGGCCGGGTCATGGCGTGTATTTAAGGCAGGGATTGATAGATTCTTGATTACCCAGGACATCAAAGGTTAAGGGGAGAAGGCTGGGCAGTGGGGCTGAGTGGGAGAATGGATCAGGTCAAGATTGAATGGTAGGTCAGACTGGTTGGGCTGAATTGTCTTATGGTGTTATGGTGTTGTTGAACCTAGCAGATTGTATGATTTTAATTAAACCCAAGACAAGTACAGTCATCATTAAGGCAGCCCTTAATTGTAGTGTTTAACTGCTGTGTGTTTAAATTTAGCTGTATACCTTAGAGCACAATTATAGCTCTGTGTCAGCTGTGCTGTTTGAGCCTGTCCTCCCATGGGAAATTGAAGGGCCATGGAGCTGGTTCACAGTGCCACTCCAACCGTACATGTTTCTGCTGCCCCCTCAATGTCAATGTCTTTGACCTTTCTGTGCTACTTGCTGCAGGCCTCGCAGCCCCCACACCCCCACCCCGCCCCCATTTCTGCCGGACCGGGATTCCACCCTTTACCAAGGGTTCCAAAGTTCAGCACGACTCTGGCACTGAGCAGAGCTTTGGACAGAGAGGAAAGGGATCAGAGGGGGAGTTTTGTTTTTCACACAAAGGATGGTTGAAGCCTGGAAGGTGGAGGCAAGTTACTGCCCATTGAGGCAAGTACGTGAATTGCCTAGGCTGCAGCCTATGCTGAGTCCCATTACCACCTGCTTACACTAGGGTGCAAACACCTGCACCTCTCATCCTGCAGTGCCCAGAGGCATGTTTTCATAAATCAGAAATAGACTTTATACACAATAAATTAATTACCAAAGGAAAACCATTCAATGTCTCTTCCTACCCTAAGTTTTGTATCCTTACATTTCCATCACTTTACATTGTTAAAGTCATCTCAGTTTACCCTGTTACCACCACTGTGACATTTGTCTTTACTTCCCTCTCTGTAGTTTGAGGAGTTCCCCTCGGCCTCAACCCCTCAATGCCCAGTTATGTAAGGACCCTAAACTGTGGTCCTTCTCCACAGCCCCCTCGCGTTGGCTTCACCGAGCCTCATTGCATCCCTCAGCACGTACTCCTGCAGCCTGGAATGTGCCAGTCGGCCTTGTTCCCTCGCCGACATCTCCGTGTGCTGGAAAGACCAACAGGTTTCGAGCCCATTAGTAGCTGTCTTTCGCCGAGTTAATGGTCTTTCAGCAGTTCTGGATGTCTGACTCTCTATGCATCCACAGGGACAGCCCGTAGATCAGAGAGTCTCCATCATCCTCAGGGACAGCCCGTAGATCAGAGAGTCTCCATCATCCTCAGGGATAGCCCGTAGATCAGAGAGTCTCCATCATCCACAGGGACAGCCCATAGATCAGAGAGTCTACATCATCCACAGGGCCAGCCCGTAGATCAGAGAGTCTCCATCATCCACAGGGCCAGCCCATAGATCAGAGAGTCTCCATCATCCACAGGGTCAGCCCGTAGATCAGAGGAGTCTCCATCATCCACAGGGACAGCCGTAGATCAGAGAGTCTCCATCATCCACAGGGTCAGCCTGTAGATCAGAGGAGTCTCCATCATCCACAGGGACAGCCGTAGATCAGAGAGTCTCCATCATCCACAGGGTCAGCACATAGATCAGAGAGTCTCCATCATGCTGATGTTTGCAGCAAAGAGGTGGCTGACTGTCTCCTCTCCACCGCAGCCACCTCGGGGACAACGTGCTTTGTGGGTGATGTTACAGTTATACAGGCATCTCACGCCAGCCAGGAAGGTCCTGGAGCTTATTCATGAGCCCTGGCAATGAGGCATTCTGTCAGATGATCTGACAGTCTACTCAGGGAACCACCCCAACGTGCCTTTCATGTCCTTGCCTCTCAGTGTCTGGAGGATATTCCGTGCTGGCCACTGTCTCATGTCCGTGTGGTCAAAGGTGTTTGGTGTACCAAAGTTCAACTGACTGGGATATTGTGCAGCACTGGGTCCAGGCCCATCCTTTGCAACACCTGGGACAGATAGAACCACAGCACATTGGTTTCATACACAGCCTGAATCAGCCACACATGAAGGTGGTCATCACGATGAAGGGCATGTTGGTCCTGTGTCTGACAAATTAAACATGACTCTTCAGACCCTTTCCCAGAGGCATGTGAGAGTGATCACCATCCCTTCTGCACAGAAAGCATTAACTGTGCCTATTTTGCAGTCAGAAAATCACCTATGGATTGCACGTGTACATTGGGGAGACGACGCAGACTGGGCGATCATCTCGTTGAGCACCTTCGCTTTCCACTGCAACAGCAGGGATCTCCCAGTGGCCAATCATTTTAATTTCACACCTCCATTGCCACATCAACATATCTTTCCATAGCCTCATGCACTGTCAAACCAAATCCACCCGCAAATTGGAGCAACAACACCTGATATTCCGTCTGGGCACCCTCCAACCAGATGGCATTATTATTGAGCTCCAGTTTCTGTAGGGCCCCTTCCATCTGCCTTTCTCTCTCTCTCTGTATCTCTCCACCCCTTCCCCTCCATCCCCTCCCCCAACAACCCAGATTGTTTTTCTCTTTTGCCCTCCCATGCATATGGACATGTGCACCTCCCCCTCCCCCTTCCGGTTTCCTCTTCTTCCCCCACCTTTTGTTTCAGATGCCTGACTGCTTTTGCTCATACCTTGATGAAGGGCTCAGGTCCAATGTTGGTTATCCTTCACTGCGTGAATGGATGTTGTGTGACCTGTTGAGTTTCTCCAATGTAACCTCCCATGCTCCATACATGGGTGCCCCCTGTTCGACTGATGTCTGATCTTCCCAGCAGGTCTAGTCCTACCTCCTGCCAGCAAATGGTATGTCTAGGCCAGTGGTTCTCCACCTTCTTCTTTCCATTCACATGCCTCTTTAAGTAATCCCTACTCTATCGGTGCTCTGTGATTAGTAAGGGATTGCTCAAGGTGGGACGTGGGTGGAAAGGGAAGGTGGAGAATCACTGTTCTAGACTTAATTGTTACTGAAATATTTTGCTTGAGAAAGATTATCATTGGCCCATTTCCTTTGGAGCTATGAAACGGTGCTCATAACGAGTCAACGAGGTACGATTAAAACAGTGGTTTCAAACTTTTTATTTCCACCCACATGGAGGAATGAGAAGTGAGATTGCACTGTGAATCAAAGAACTTTTCTGAACTTACACACATTACATACACATGTGCTTAGATTAGAAGGGGGTTAAGTTGGGTTAATTCAGTTAATAGTGATAAGTTAAAGTGCGATTCGGTTTTCATGTTTAAAAATAATTAAAAACAACTTTTGTCTAAGTAACAATTTGTCTTGGTGAATTTCTGTTGCTGGGTTTTGGGGTCCTCTGGGCTCGGAACACAGCTTCCAAATTTGTGCAGAAGATGCAAGCAGTCACGGAAAACCATGCGCATCCAGTAGCCGAATTTGTTAACCAAACTCAGTACGCAGACTCAATCCCTGTTCGACCTGTCCGGCTGGATACACCTTACCCAAGGTTGCAACACAGGTAATATTGGCACCTCAAGTTCATTATCATCTGACTGTACATGTTTCTGTGGCTTGGCTTCACAGACGAAGATTTATGGAGGGGTAAAGTCCATGTCAGCTGCAGGCTTGTTTGTGGCTGACAAGTCCAATGCGGGACAGGCAGACATGGTTGCAGCGGTTGCAAGGGAAAATTGGTTGGTTGGGGTTGGGTGTCTTTGGTCAGTGAGGTGGGCTCTGCGGTCTTCTTCAAAGGAGGTTGCTGCCAGCCGAAATGTGAGGCGCCAAGATGCACGGTTTGAGGCGAGATCAGCCCACTGGCAGTGGTCAATGTGGCAGGCACCAAGAGCTTTCTTTAGGCAGTCCTTGTACCTCTTCTTTGGTGCACCTCTGTCTCGGTGGCCAGTGGAGAGCTCGCCATATAACACGATCTTGGGAAGGCGATGGTCCTCCATTCTGGAGACGTGACCTACCCAGCGCAGTTTGATCTTCAGCAGAGTGGTTTCGATGCTGTCGGCCTCTGCCATCTCGAGTATTTGATGTTGGAGATGAAGTCGTTCCAATGAATGTTGAGGATGGAGCGGAGACAACGCTGGTGGAAGCGTTCTAGGAGCCGTAGGTGATGCCGATAAAGGACCCATGATTCGGAGCCGAACAGGATTGTGGGTATGACAACGGCTCTGTATACGCTAATCTTTGTGAGGTTTTTCTGTTGGTTGTTTTTCCAGACTCTTTTGTGTAGTCTTCCAAAGGCGCTATTTGCCTTGGCGAGTCTGTTGTCTATCTCGTTGTCGATCCTTGCATCCGATGAAATGATGCAGTCAAGTTAGGTAAACTGGTTGACCGTTTTGAGTTTTGTGTGCCCGATGGAGATGTGGGGGGGCTGGTAGTCATGGTGGGAAGCTGGCTGATGGAGGACCTCAGTTTTCATCAGGCTGACTTCCAGGCCAAATATTTTGGCAGTTTCATCCCCGATCCAAACACTGGCACCTCCTGGACTACGTCCTGGTGCGAGAAAGAGACAAACGAGATGTGCTCCACACCAGGGTCATGCACAGCGCGGAATGCCACACTGACCACCGGCTGGTTCGCTGCAAGCTCAACCTTCACTTCAAGCCAAAGTCCAGGAACAGTAAAGCCCCCAGAAAGAGGTTCAATGTTGGAAACTTGCAGTCAGACGAAGTCAGAGGAAACTTCCAGGCAAACCTCAAAGCAAAGCTCGAGGATGCAATCCGCCTCACGGACTCGTCCCCTGAAACCCTCTGGGATCAGCTGAAGACTGCCATACTGCAATCCACTGAAGAGGTACTGGGATTCTTCTCCAGGAAAAACGAGGACTGGTTCAATGAAAACAACCAGGAAATCCAGGAGCTGCTGGCAAAGAAGCAAGCTGCCCACCAGGCTCACCTTGCAAAGCCATCCTGGCCAGAGAAGAAACGAGCCTTCCGTCGCGCATGCAGCCATCTTCAGCGCAAACTCCGGGAGATCCAAAATGAGTGGTGGACTAGCCTCGCCAAATGAACCCAGCTCAGTGTGGACATTGGCGATTTCAGGGGTTTTTACGAGGCTCTAACGGCTGTGTACGGCCCCTCACCCCAAGTCCAAAACCCGCTGCACAGCTCAGACAGCAAAGTCCTCCTCAGCGACTGTACATGTACCTCCCAATGAAATGGCGTTTCTCCAAACCACAGTGCACACACAATACATAGATCATGCATAAAAATATAATATAAAATAAATATTCTGGAATAATTTACTCAATTTCATTAGTAAGAGACTTCAGGTGATCAATCTCACTGCCTGCTGGAAGAAGCTAGAGTAAAACCCCTAGTATCCAGCACCTACGGGGATTGTAGATGCCAGATAGTGAATTTCGCCATTGCCTGAGACTGCATGTGGCGTGACTGATGAACTGACCACTAAGGCGCGCCAACTTTAAACTTTTGTATTTTTGAACCTATTTATTTTCCACTATTTTTTGCCAGTTGTTGAGGCTGCCGGTTGCTTGAATTCAGGATAGCCTGTACTGTATTTTTGGTAGTCCTCATTTTTGATACTCCATCCTGATGGTAGTAGGCCATGGGAGGCAGGGATCCTCAATAATTCTTTGAGCACTGTTTTAGCTCCTGGTGAATATGGAGACCCCAGTGATGCTCCTCGCTGTTTTTTTCCCCCTACTCTTCCTTGGCTCCCCATGGATGCTCCTGCTGTCAGTTAGCTGGTTGGAATAAGGTTCTTCCACTGCCTTTCCTCTGCAATTGACCAGATCTAAAATGTGCCATGACACGTGGGCTTCCTGTTGCTATTAACCTGATTTCCATTCCAAGTTAAAACTGAGGCTTAAGATTTGTTAATGATTCAAGTTTGCCCTTGGAATAGAATTGAAATAAAATATTAATTATATTCTATAATTGTGCTGATGGCGTGGAGCATTTTCGAATATATTTTAGTCCCTGCTGATGTAATGCATTTTGTTAATTATCTTTCAGATTTTGCACAAAGGTATGCATTTTTTTTAAAGATTTATCTTTTCAATTTAGGGCAAGCTAACTGTTTGAACAATTATATTGATGTAAGGAAATCTCCCATTGTGCTCCTGTAAGTACAGCCTATTTGCTGTCAATGCACATCTTGACATTGGACAGATTAATATTCGGTACCAAGCGGAAATTTATTCAATTAATCTTTAACAGACACAAAATTAGATATCGGTGCTGCTCCTCGTGTTATTCATTGGCTTCTCATTGTTGTGATTTATGCTTTGTAATGTTTTGAGTCTTATAATGAGCTTATTGTCATATATAATGTCGATATGCAGTTGTATTCGACTAGCTGCAGTGGAACTCAAACAACTACAATTGAATTAAGAGACATTAAATACAAGAGATGTTGTATTGTAGAGCTCGTTGAAAGAATCAAAGACTTGTTGATCCAAACCAAGGCTTTTATTAGCAAAAGACAGGAGCTCTTCACAGGTGGCTGACCTGTCCGGAATGATCCGACCTGGCTAGGGACACAACCCTTTAAGGCCCAGACAATAGGTGTGGCTTAGCTCTCAGCCAATCGCTGTAAGCACAGTCTAGATACAGTAACTATGTACACTATGTACATTGGTGATAGATCTGTACTATCACATGTATATAATAATTATTCACGCTTATCCTAATGCAAAGAAGAGGGACTTTGCAATAGTGCAGTCAGATCTTTCATCAGCACAGTCCCTGATTTAGTGTAGATGACTTCAATGGACAGACGGGGGGGGGAAGAGCCTGAGATACATCTGGCCACGTTTACTACCTTACCTTCTGCATTCCAAGCTACCATTCTTCAGACATTTTTGAACAAATGTTCCAAATCCGTGTTATCAGCATGTAAACATAGTCATATTAACTTGCCGTTTTACACCATGGAAATAAGCCCCTGCCTTTGATCCATATTCCACTAAATCATTCCCATCCAGGTACCTGTCAGAATGTATTTTAAATATGGTAATTGTACTGTCCTCTGGCAGTTCATTCCCCTCATCCATCATCCTCAGATTCCTTTTGCTTCTCACCTTAACCTTTGCCCTGTAATTTTCACTTCCTATTCTGGGAAAAAGACTATGATTATCCATGCACCTCATGACTTTATAAACCTCCATAAAGTAAACATGGCCTCCTATGCTCAAGGGAGAAAGTGGCACCCAATCCAACCTCTTCTCATAGCTCAAGGCCGCCAGTCCAAGTAACAGTCTCGTGAAACACCCAGCAGTGTGAGAGGTCACACGGGATCCAGCATTGACTTCCTATGGATGCTGCGTGACCTGCTGACTTTCCCCAGCACATTTGGGCATTGCACTCGACCCCAGCATTTGTGGACTTTCTTGTTTAACAACACCCTTGTGAATCTTTCCCCACTCGTTTTCAGTTTCATAATAAGCCTAGATCAAGAATACCTAGTCAGCATTAAGCAAGCCGAAAAAGTGCACTGTGCTGACTCTCTGAAATTTAAAATTAGGATAAATGAACACAATCTCCCAGCATGAACTTGGCCTCTTTCGAGCAGCTAAGTCATCAGGAGGTGATCATTTAAAACTGTGGTCACATCTCTCTATCTGGATTGATAACTTTGGTTCAATTATTCATTCATACGTTGTCAAAATTCAAGTGGATTTTATATAATTTTCATCTGTTGTGAAGTTTTTGTGAAAAATGGTAAGGGAGTTGGAAATGTTGTGAGAAGAAAATGAAGCTAAAGAGAAATGGTGAATAATACATGGAACGTTTCACAACAGGTTCCATTCAATGCAGAGAAATACAACTTACTGATACTGTACCTTGATAAAAGTGTAGTGTCCCCCATGGCAAGATTCTCAACACGATAACAGGCCATTTTGGCCCATGAGTCGGTGCCGCCCAATGAACCTACAACCCCCGATACATTTCAAAAGGTGGGAGGAAACTGGAGCCCCCAGGGAAAACCCACACAGCCACGGGGAGAACATAGAAACTCCTTACAGACAGCACGGGATTTGAACCCTGGTCCCGATCACTGGTGCTGTAAAGGCGTGGCACTAACCGCTACGCCAACTGTTTAATATCATTGGCACCTTGGGCTCTTCAGTGGAAGTTTTCCCATCTGTCAATCATGCTCCAAGTGATTATTTCAACCATTTGAAAATCTTTGCAGTAGATTTGGAGACTGTAGCAAAGATAAATTTCCCTTCACATAATTCATTAGGAGTTTCTGGGCCAGCAAATATATGCTTAGAGAAAAAGAGTGTGGAACTCTCCCACAATTATCGTGACATTTGCCTCTAATATCTATTTATCTTCTTTATCTTAAATTCAGATTGGAATCTCTGAAAGACATTTCATCCCCACAACTTTACGATAATTTAATTATAGCTGCAGATGGTGTCAAATGATAATGGATGAAATTAATAATTGGGTTTCACACACACACACACACACACACACACACACACACACACACACACACACACACACACACACACACACACATTAAGGTATGTGACATTATTCCAGTCACTATTTGGTTTCCTCCATTATATGCGTGTGTGTGTGCGTGTGTGTGTTTTTCTGCTCTCTCGATGAGTTGTTGGAACGCAGTATACAGATTATTAGAAATCACTGTGCTGGATGACAACTTAAAACCTTACAACGTTATCTTTATTTTACATTTGAAAAATTTATTAAAATGCCATTCAATTTTTAAGCTATGACAATGGCTTAAAAACAAATCTCTCCCAGAAATCGAAATTAAGGTGTGTGAATTCAAAATGTTCAGGGTTAGTAGGTAAATATAGGTGACATTTGTTGGCATGGGTTTAAATGGCTGGAATGGGCTTCTACTGTGCTGTAAATAAAATGTAAACATTTAATTTAATTTAAAATTTCCTCAAATGCAAATTCCAAAATTCCAAACCTTTTAAAACAACAAATATTCTCAAAGTATTTTTCTTTTATTATTTCAAGTCCAAGTTTATTATCAACTGACTGTACATCTGCAACCAGGACGAAACAGTGTCTCTTCAGACCAAGGTGCAGGCACAAAAACACACTTAATGCACAGTAAATAATGATCAGATAAATAATCAAAATAAGTAGATATAAATATGTGGGTTGACTTTCAAATTTTAAATGCCGTTCATCACATCAGTCTCGCAACCGGTGGGAAAAAGCTCCTACCCAGCCTGGCAGCCCACCTGATGTTCCTGTATCTTCTTGTTGACGGCAGTGGGTTGAAGATACTGTCTGCTGGTTGGAAAGGGTCCTCAATGATTCCTTGAGCCCCATTTAGACAGAGCTCCCAGTGAATTTCATCAATAGAGGAAAGGGAAACATCTCACCTATTTTAATAATCTTGTATACAGCTACCATACCACACAATGATACAGGCAGACAGGACACTCTCAATTGTGCTTCTCTACAAGGTACCCCTCTTCTTCCATCTGGGCACCCTCCAACCAGTTGGCATTAATACCGACTTCTCCAATTTTCATTAAAACACCTCCCATCCCATCTTTGGCCCCCTGTCTAGTTTCAGTCTCTCTCTCTCTCTCTCTCTCTCTCTCTCTCTCTCTCTCTCTCTCTCTCTCTCTCTCTCTCTCTCTCTCTCTCTCTCTCACACACTCTCCACTCTCCACCCCCCTCTCCCCTATCTCCTTTCACGGAGCCAAAATCAATTCTCATCATTCCTCTTACCATCTTCAGATTTATTGTCAGAGTATATACAAGTCATCACATAAAACCCTGAGATTCCTTTTTCTGTGGGTGCAGCAGAAATACCACGAATTGGTAAAAAAAAAAACTCTTGAACCTAAAGGTCCTGGACTTTCTGCCCTGATGGAGCAATGAGAAGGGGTTGTGGTGGGGGTCCTTCATGATGTAGATAGACTGCACCTCACACAGATGTCTGCAATTGATGGGAAGTTGGAGCCTGTGAAGCACTTGGCGGTGCTTATTACCACCTGGAACCTTCTCTGTTCCTGGGCACCTGAATTTGTAAGCCAGTCAGTTTACTGGTATAGAAACTTGACAGAGTATTGAATGACATGCCAAATCTCCTAAGATTTGTGAGAAAAGAGAGCCATTGGTGGGCCTTCTTCACAGTTGCCTCCATGTGCTATTCCAAGAGAGAGCTCCTGAAATATGGACCCTCAGGAACATAGGGGTTCTAACCTTCCTCACCTCCATTCCATCAATTCAGACAGGAGTGTGGTCCATGAACCTCTCCTTCTAAAATCATCAATAGGCTCCTTAGTCTGCAATGGAAATGTAGAAATTCTCGATGGGAATATTTAACTTGCGGCAGTTTAATGCTTTAACTGAAACGCTACAGAGAAAAAGAAATTTGACCTTCATTTAGATTTAATCTCATCACAGTAATTATAAGGAACTATGTTTAAATTCAAGGTCCAATTCATCCCTCCCATAAGTGATATTGCGTGTATGCACTGGTGAATTTATTGGGTGTAATTCCGTGACTAAGTTGATTGGACATAGTTGTAGAAGTAATCCCTCATTGCACTTCTGCCGCTGCTACAGGAAGCAGGAGTTGATAGAAAACTGTCATTCCTCAGATTAGCAGGCGTAACAAGAAACATCAGCATGCATAAAATAAATGGACCAGCCTCACTCGTCAGGGAATATGGGATCAAACATGAACTGCAGTCGGGATGTTCATGTGTATTTGATGATGGGGAGTGCCTGAGTCAAATTGAGAGGTCCTTGCTGTTAGATCAATGTCAGTCGGTCAGGTTAGTGTGTAATGGCAATCCTACCTACAAAGAGTTTGCACACTAGCATCTCTCATTCCTCAGATTTCCTTGTTTCTACCTGAGATCACCTTTGACTGCTTTGAATTTTTTTTCTTTTGATTTTTGTTTGACATACTACACGGTAACAGGCCCCTCTGGATCACAAACCCATGCTGGCCAATTAGCCTACAGACCCTGTACATTTTTTGGAGGACGGGAAGAAGCCCACTCAGACATGGAGAGAACACCCAAACTTCTCGCAGATGGTGCTGTATTTGAACCTGGGTCACTGCCACTGTAATACTGTTGGGCTAGCTGCTAATTATAATTTAGCTGGCTGTAAATGACCTTGAGCCTTACAGTTGGTTACACATTATACAAGGAAGTTGAATCTTACGTTAATTGCCCCTTGCCTGCCACAGTGTGTCTTTGGTCTCACCCTATCAGAGATATTCCTTTTGCTCCACCCATCCTATTTCCATTTTATCCTACCTTGATGTGCAAGCCCAAAATGTCTGTCCTGTATCTTTATCTTGATAAATAAAGGACACTGTTTGACCTGCTGAGTTTCTCCAGCATCGTTTTTTACTTCAACCACGGTGTCTACAGACTCCTGTGTTTTACTTCTATTTCCCTATCTTTTTCCCATTAAAACTTCTTTTCACTTCACAGTCCCAGGACAGAAAAGATTCTCTTTCCACAGATGCTGCCTGATGTCCTGAGGATTTCCAGTACTTTGTTTTTATTCACTTTGACAGTTATTTTCTGCACTAGTCCCAACATTCAACATTCTTTTCGTTCTGGAGACAAAGAATCTGAAGTTACACTCATTCTGCTGGAGCAACTCAGCAGGTCAAGCGGCATCTGAGGGAGAAAAAGAATGGGTAACGTTTTGAGCTGAGGACTTGTATCGAGAATGGAGAAGCCTACATTTACTCGAGACCCAGAACCATACAATCCCATGAGATTCACCTCACTTCTCCATTTTCACTGTTTAATAAAAGGAAACCAGCAGAAGCAGGAGTTGGCTATCAGACCTACTGAGCCTGGTTTCCCCCCCACTGCTGTTCAATAAGATCTTGGCTATTCTAGCTGTGGACCTAGTTCCACCGTTCAATAAGATCTCGGCTGATCTGGGTGTGGACCTAGTTCCACCATTCAATAAAATCTCGGCTGATCTGGCTGTGGACCCAGTTCCACTTCTCTGCCTGAATTTTCTCCATAGTCCCCCATTATTCTTAAATCTATCTATTTGAGCTGTAGATGCATTCAATGAGACAACCTCCTTGGACAGAGGATCCCACAGATTCACTACTCTCTGGGAGAAGCAGTTTCCTCTTATGTTTGTCTTATATCTACTTCCCTTAATGTTATGTCCCCTAGTTCTTGTCTCACCTACCTGTGAAAACAACCTTCTTGGTTCTATCTCATCTACCCCTTTCATAATTTTATATGTCTCTATAAGATTGGCAAGCCCAGCACAGTTAGTCTGGCATGTACATTCTCCTTGTGTCTACATGGGTTTTCCCTGGGTTCCTCCACCATTCAAAACCTACTAGGGGTTGTAGGTTAATTGGTTAATTGAGTGGCACAGATTTGTGGGCCAAAATGCCCTGTTACCATGGTCCATATCTAAAGTTAAAATTTAAATTTAAGGTCCTTGCAGAATGCCCGGCTTTGAAGCATCCTTGGCCCTTGCACCTGGAAGGTGACATACTATTCAAAGTCCCATTTGTGGCTCTGAAGTACTTACTTATCTCCGTTAACATGGAAACCCGTGCCTTCTGGAGTTAGTCTAATCACACCTTAAAGGGAAACCCCAAAGAATGAGCCACTGACAAAATACTGGAAGAACCAAGGAGTCAGGCAGCATCCAAGGAAGCATTTCAGGCTATTTGTTATTTGAAGGTGAGCTTTGTGGATATCAGGAGGGTGAAGAACCATCAGTTAAAGGGGTGGATCTGATGGAAGGACAAAGTATCGGAGAGGTCCACCCCAGGTCGTGGAGAACGAGGCCTGGAACTTTGGTAGAGAGTGAGCTAGAGCTTGTTAGTATCTGCACACGCAGGCAAGGGCAATCCATCACATCCTGAGAAACAAGTGCAGGGAGCAGCAGTCAATGGAGCGTAAGTAGAACCATGGAACTATAGAATATAGTTCTATAGTTATATATATAAAAAGAGGGCACAGATACAAACCCTTTGGCCCATATAGTCTATGTCAAACTATTATGCTACTTTGTCCTGTCTACCCTTTAGACAAGGAGACCCTTGTCAGGGCCTGACCAAGAGGCCTGGAAGCAGACCTGGAAGTCTCGTGCCAAAACAAGTGTGTTTCTCCAGTTTTCCAGCATCTGCCCTCTCTCTTATTTCTCTCCGTTTAAACTCCAAATTATAATAGGATATCTCAACTCTATGCATGATCATGTTGCTTCAGCCTGCAGTGTTTTCAAAATAACTCCAACAAAGGCTCCATTAATGTATCTCTGACATGCTCATTGGTGCTTTTGCAGTGAGAAGGTATTCACGAGCCAATAAACTAACATGGAGACAAACTCATGGCGATTACTTGATAGCTTCATCATAGACATCTGTTATTGGTACATGTGCGAAGCCTTATCCCCATGACCATCTGGGGGTATGAAATGCAAGTGATGTGTGCACATTTGAATGAGTCAGCCCTCTCTAAAATTATTCTTGTGAATGAATCTCTGATGCA
This sequence comes from Narcine bancroftii, assembly GCF_036971445.1. Lineage (NCBI taxonomy): Eukaryota > Metazoa > Chordata > Chondrichthyes > Torpediniformes > Narcinidae > Narcine > Narcine bancroftii. The sequence continues at coordinate 212,345,405 of NC_091470.1, forward strand.
GAATTTCAAACACTAAGAAATGCATGAACTGGTCCTGACAGCTGAAAACTATTCATCTGGAAATGTAATGTTCTTGAATAATAATGGGTGCTAAAATGAGTGCAAAATATTCCATCGAGCACAATCCCAGATTTCAATTCAAGACAGCGCACTGGATTTTTTATTTAAATTCAAAATATTGCTAGCTTCTTGTCAGATGATTTGGTTCCAGTGAGAAAAAGCTTGTTAAATTGGTCACAAGCAGATGATCAATCAACAAATCGGATGCTTGGCTTGTGCACCAAGCATAGGTCTTACATAGACCTTGCTATCTCTCCTCAGTCAAAGCTACCATTATGCTGAGGGGTTTGTGGAATAACTTTTTGACACAAATAATAATGAGGCAAACCCTCTCCAGCACAATTAATAACCCAGTTATCATACTGCGACGCCACACACTTGCAGTTCTTACACGTCCTGGACTCTACTGGACAGAGAGGTGACCTAGGTCAGAGAACTTTAGATGACAGCAGAAGCCTTTTGCATCTCAAATTCCAAGTCTTGGCTGGCAGAGTAAACTAGTGCCCAAATATTAAGTCCAATTGGTGATGTCATGAAGAAACATTAAATAACTTGGAGTGGGAGGATGGAAACCAAGATGTTGATGAGACTCTATGGGGCACTGGTGAGACCTCATTTAGAGAACTGTGTACAGTTTTGGCTGAGAAAGATGCTCTCTGATAGGAGGAAGGAAGGGAAGAGGGTGAGGAGGGGGCAGGGGACTGAGAAAGATGCTTTCTGATAGGAGGAAAGAAGGGAAGAGGATGGAGAGGGGGCAGGGGGCTGAGAAAGATGCTCTCTGATAGGTGGAAAAAAGGGAAGAGGGTGGGGAGGTGGAAGGTGGGGGTGACAGGCGGGAAAAAAGGGAAGGAAAAGAGTCAGAAGGATGTAGGAAAGCGAGAGAGGAAAAAAAGAGGGAAAGAGACTAGAAATTCAACCATGGTGTCTGCAGACTTTCATGTTTTACCCGATTGTTTTGCATTAAAGTACTAAAAGCAGATCGAGAAGATTCCTCACCAACTTCTCGAGGTAAATGGGAAAGCCAATCATTTCCTCAAGATAATGAAAAGAAAGACAACTAAATGTTCAAACACGCAGGGCAATATCCTGGCTAATGTGAAGTACTTAGAAGAGTTTTGGGTGAGGGGTGTTATGATAATCAGCAGAATATTAATATTGGCATGCCAGGCACTCTTGGAGAAAATGCATTGACAAACATGGTCACAGCTTGCAATTTGGTTGGCTGTGCATCAAGTTTTAAGGTGTTATATCCTTTCATGGGAGTGTGAGAGGCCTTTAGAAGTGTGTTGCATTTTGAAATAACGACCAACTGATAGATGCGAAGCAAGAAGCAGGGAACAAGTTGATGGAAAGAAGATTTTGGCACTTGCTGCCATACTGGCAGAAAAGGCAAAGCTTGTGTCATCGTCCCCCACTCCCATCTTCCCATTCACCATCCAGGGCTGCAAACAGATTTTCCAGGTGAGGCATAGTCCAACCCGATCTACTGCAACCAGTGAACCCGGTGTGGCCTCCTCTACATTGGGTGGCTACTTCACTGTCTGTGAGTCTGAACTTGAGCTTCTCTTAGGCAATGGCTTCAACTCCTCCAAACATTCCTACAACAAGATGTCGATCCTCAGCCTCATCCACAATGTTGGCTTGAGGAGCATAATCCTCCTGGACAACCTTAAACCTGTCGCCATGAACATTGACTATCTGGTTTCGTTGTTTTTCATCTCTTCTTCACCTACTCCTGTACTGTTTTGTTCTGGGGGGGTGGGGGTGTACCCAGCACCTGTAATCTCATCTCCCCGCAACAGCAAGGGGGAACCTTGTCAGCACTTTGTCAGGGAGAGTCTGCTACAAAGATGCCAGTGCTTTCAATGAAAGCCCATTGACCTCCATAATCCAGTTGATGCAGTGAATATAATGCACAATAAGAAGGCATCTACCCAGAAGACACGTTAAAATCCTGCACATCCTAGTTTACTTCCGTCTCAATTGACTATAAAGCATATGGGTAAATCTTTGCTCTAATTCCTTGTGGCTTGTAATTCTTTTTGTCAGGGGCTACCTTGTTTGAAGAACACAGATATCTGTGTAACATGCTTTTATCTCCATTCTGCAGTGCAAACACTGGTATGAAGATTGTGTGAAGACAACTTCTTTCTTCATTGATGGATTTTTCCTTCTTCTGAAGGCTACCACTACTTATGGTAGTTCCAGTGCATCTCTGAGAACACCACTTCCACCCCCACCTGCCAGGATGTCCTTCATGGTACACAATTTGCATCTCATTTTCCAAGAATACGAGTGCTGTCTCCTTCTCTCTGGAGCTTCGTTCTCTCCCCTCCATCACTGCATTGCTGCCATGTGCCTGTCATAATCACCGAACCTTTTAGCTCTGACACCTCTCTGATCACTGCACTCTGAGTTTATGAAGCTCTGCTGCATTGAATGGGAATAATGTAGTTTCCTTTCAGAACTCTATTCCAATTGTAAATCATTCTAATGCTTTAAATTTTTAATTTACATTTAAACTTAGACATACAGCACGGTAGCATGCCCTATTAGCCCATGTGTTCATGCCACACAATTTACACCCAATTAACCTACAATCTCAGGCGCGTTTCAAACAGTGGGAGTAAATCGGAGCCCCCATGGAAGACCAACGCAGACACGGGGAGAACATACAAACTACTTACTGTTATGACCCCAGAGGACCCCAAAACCCAGCAGCAATAGATATTCACCAAGACAAATGGTGACTTAAACAAAAGTTGCTTTTAATTATCTTTAAACATGAAAATGGAATCAAACTTTCACTTATCACTAACTTACTTAACCTAAATTAACCCCCTTCTAATTCTAAGTGCACGTATATGTAATGTGTGTGTGTAAGTTCAGAAAAGTTCTTTGGTTCACAGTCCAATCTCACTTCTCATTCCTCCAAGTTCACTGGTTGCAGGCAATTCTTATACTGTGCACAGAATTTAACATTTATAAAATTCACCAGGCTTTGATGCTTGAAAGGTAAATGGTTACCACTCAGGAAGGTTCTTGTCAATTTTCAGAGAGAGATTTTTTTGTCCTAGGACATCCACAACTGATGTTCTTCCATCAGCAACTTCTGTGTCTTTCTGATGAAACATGCCCATTCAGGGTTCTCCAGATGATAGCCTCTTTCTTTCAGGTCACCACAGAGTTCCTTTTTGTTTCACTTAGTCCAAGTGAAACATTAGACAGCCAGTCCTCTCTTCTTGCATGAACTACAAGAGCTTTGACCAGGCCGTCTTCCAAAAAGGGTAGTGGGGGGGGGGGGGGCAGCATGGCCATGCTGAGGACTTAAATGTAGGTTGGAAGAGCTCTCTGTGAAGATTGATTGACCAATTTAAAGTCATCAAAATAAAAAAAATTGTATTTCAAATAAAGGATTGATGGGTAAGAAGAACAAGACCCAGAAAAATAAAACTGAAGGATCTCAAAAGTTGCCGAGATTGTCGACAGAAAGTCTACAAGGGAGTGGTGAAGAAGATCCAGCCACGATGTCGGGACAAACCCAAGGAAGTGAGGGATCGACACAGGATTTCCAAAAAAAATGATAGAGTCTATAGGAAGTTCTGAGCAAACGATTTTCCAAGGTGGAAAATGTACTTACAGAGGTAGCACGAAAAATAACAGCAGATGACGATGGCGATTGAAGACCTGAATACTCGGGTGGCCCAGGCTGAAAACAACCTGATAATGACTGTAGTACTGTAGTACAATTAAAACCCTGGAGGAAGCTATAAGGAAGTGGAAAGTGGATAAACAACTACTGATGGACAAAATTGGCCTCATGGAAAATTTCAGCAGAAGAAATAATGTCCGAATCTTCGGGCTGAGAGAAGAGACTGAAGGGAAGGAGCTGGTGAACTTCTATAAAGAGTGAATCTCACAAGCGCTGGGAGTGGGAAAATTCAAAGAAAAGGTACTTATAGAGAGAGCTCATTGGACCCTCAGCCCCAGGTGAGTGGACGACCAAAGACCAAGACCAGTCCTGATGAGATTTCTGAATTACCAGGATCGGGAGGCAACATTGAGAGCAGGAATGGAGTTCAGAAGGGAAAACGATGGCCCAATCGAGAAGGAAGGAGGAAAGGTGCTATTCTTTCAGAACCTAAGCGCTAATTTGGTAAAATAAAGAAAAGAATTTGATGTTGTAAAAAGACAATTAAGAACAAAATATAAAATATGCAACATTTCACATGCTTAGGATCAGTGTAACAGAGGGACCCTGAAGATTTTATAAAACAATAAAGGAAGTTGAGAGATTTCTACAAGAACTGTAAAGGGGCCCCAAGAACATATGCCAGAAAAAAAGAGAAAGAAGAAAGAACAAGAATAAATGTTAAAAATTGGATAGAAAGTGAAATGATAGTTATATTTTTGAATTATGTATTATTGATTATTTAAAGTTACATTGAAAGGTATACAGAGAACTCAACAGAGAGTAAATATTTAGTGAAATATTAGCAGGGTGGAGATTCTGACTTAAGGGGGGGGGGGTGGTTTAATGGTGCCTGAGAGGGAGAATTTTTTCAAACTGGTGCCCAAGCTAAGGTGAGGCCTCTTTCTTGAACAGTACCATTGGCTTCATGGGTTACTTGATTATGTCACTGTCAGAGCAGGGGCAATTGGTGCATTTGTTAAAAGGGGAAAATCACTTTACTGTATAAGTATTCAAAAGGATCTTAAGATAGCTAAACATGTACCAGTGTAAATATGTATAGAACATTAAAATCTATAAGTTATAATATTAGTGGGATAAACAGATCCATAAAGAGGAAAAGAGTTTTAGCACACCTAAAAAAAAATTAAAGGCAGATATAACTTTTCTACAGGAAACACACCTTACAAAATCAGAACATCATAAGCTAAACAGGGACTGGGTAGGACAAATCATATCCTCCTCTTTTAAAACCAAAGCAAAGAGAGTAGAAATTTTACCTATTGCCCTAACAAAAATATACCAGTGTTGGTCAAAGGCACATCCATTGATACAGCAGGAAGATTTGTAATGGCACATTGTAAGATATATGCAGAATCCTGGATGCTCATGAATATCTATGTTCCAAACTTTGATGATGAATCCTTTATACAAAATGTCTTCTTAAAAACAGTAGAGGATAGATAAAATGTACAGATTTGAGATTTTAATTATTGCTTTGATCCTGTCCTTGTTAAGTCAGCAAGGAAAGTGACAAAGGCAAAAAGCCTTTTATGAAAGATGTAAACCTGATTGATGTACAGAGCACACTCCATGACAAGAGATTACTCATTCTACTCAAAGGTTCATGACTCTTGTAAAAGAATAGATTTGTTTTTAATGTCTGCACATCTGAAAAATATAGTGGTTGAAACAGAATACCTAACTGGATTACTCTCTGACCACACACCTCTGACCTTTATGATAATTTGAGAAGCAAGAGAATGTCTCCAGATGGCTTTGGTTGAGAAGAACTTTTGTAATTTTATTAGGGAACTAATGGAATTGTTTTCTGAAACATATAGACCATCTACTAACGATAATTTCCAAATTTGGGATACATTAAGAGCTTATTTGAGGTGACAGATAATTTCATATATGAAAAAATTAAAGAAGGAATATATGGCAAAGCTCAATGGGCTGGAGAAGAAATAGCGAAATTGGAAAAATAATACCTGAGAACAGGTTAAAAAAATACAAAACTTTGGTAAAAAAAACTTGAAATATAATACTTTACAAACATATAGAATATAAAAAAATCTATCTGAAAATCAAAACAGATGTATTATGAAAGGGGAGATAGAGGACATAACATTTTGTCATGGCCATTAAAGGCAGAGGAGACATCAAGGATGATACAAAGAGAGCCAGACAAATTAACATATAATTAGAAGGAAATCAATTATTTATTTTGGAATATTTTATTTAATTTTTTCTCCATACATGTAGCAGTCAAATTTAATATAATAGTACAGAAATTAATGATACTTTTAAACAATACTATACAGAGCTGTGTGAATCAGATTTGAGAGGGGGTACTACTGAAATAGATGTATTTCTCTTGGTGATTTAACTGCCAAAATTGTAAGATCGAGATCAGATGGAATTAGATGTCCCCTTCACTAGAGAAGAGTTTGAAAAATCATTGAATACATTACAAGCAATTAAGTCACTGGGATAAGATGGTTTCCCACCTGAGTTTCACAGATATTATGAAGATCTTTTGATACTTCTCATTATGGAGGTATTGGATTGGGTGGTGGAAACTAAGACTTTTCCAGAATCCTTCTCGACAGCTATTATTACAAGACTACCGAAAAAAACAGAAACCTGCTAAAACCATCATCATACAGATGATGCATCATACAGTTAAATGTTGATTACAAAATTTTAACAAAAGGACTAGTCAATATACTAGGGGATATCTATCTAAATTGATAAATTCAGATTAGGCGGCTTCATTTAAAAAAAAGACACTCTGCAGATAATTTGAGCAAATGAATATAATTCATTTGGCTAAGTCTAAAGAAAGTCGAAATATAATTATATCATTAGATGCAGAAAATGCATTTGATCAATTAGAGTGGCCTTTCCTGTTCAAAGTACTGCAAATGTCTGGAATGGGCCAAACATTTATTGATTTGATAAAAACTTTATATCACAAACCACAAGCTAAAATTATAACTAATGGCCAAATGTCATCAATGTTTCCTTTGAGTAGATCCAGTTGTCAGGGGTGCTCTCTGTCTCCAGGCCTCTTTGTCTTGGTGATTGAACCATTAGCAGAAATGATAAGGAGACATCTAAAAGGATTCAGAGTTGGCCAGGAAGAATATAAAATCAATTTTCAGTATTTGCAGATGATATGCTGCGGTACTTGTTAGACCTGGCTGGGTCTTCGACCAAACTACAGACCACACTGGAAAAATATGGGAGAGTTTCAGAATATAACATTGATTTCGAAAAAAAATGAAATTATGCCATTAACAAATTTTTATTATGAAAGATATCAACAAGGAAGATGGTTTAAATGGAAAATGGTTGGAATTAAATATTTAGGAATAATGGTAGATAATAATCTAGAAAATTAATACAAACTTAACTATCTCCCCTTACTTGGAAAGATAGAGGAGGACTTACAAAGATGGAGAGACCTGCCTATTTAATTGGTAGGGTTAATTGTGAGGAAATGAAAGTGATGCCAAGACTGCAACATGTCTTTGAATCATTGCTCCTTTCTTTGCCTAAAAACTTTTTTAAGACACCTAATGGCCATATAAGATAATTTCTTTGGAATAACAAAGTTCCTAGGATCACGATGGAAAAATTGACATGGGAATATAGGTTGGGAGGATTTTTAAAATATTATTTAGCACCTCAGGTGAGGTTCCTCTTATCCTCTTTCGTAGAAGAAAACTCTCCCTCATGGATCCAAATGGGACTACATACCATTGAAAGAGAATACAGCAAATGATGTCATTTATAAATGGAATGTCAAATTAATTACCAAAAACCAGATAACCTCATTGCAATACATATGATTAAAATTTGGTATGAGTTTAATAAGAGTATTGGAAAATAAAGTGGGGATATCGCCAGAAGCTCCACTGTGCCAGAACAAACTATTGCTCGTATGATAGAATTTTAGATATTTAGGATAAGAAAGGAATTAAACTTATTGACAATTGCAATGAAGAAGGGCTTCTCATGTCCTTTGAATAACTAAAACAGAAATACAATCTGTCAAATGGAACCTTCCACTGCTTTCTTCTGTGGAGGTCCTTCCTGCGAGAGAGATGGGGTCCAACCATGGCCACAAGGGAATGCTTCAATTGGGAGATAAGCCTAAATTCATAACTAGGATGTATTCTGCTTTCCATGGCAAAAGTGTTAAGCCAGGCCTACAAAGGTCAAGAGAGAGGTGGGAATTGGATCTAGATATGCTAGTCTGATAGGTGTTTGGACCGTATGACATCAACGATCAATGTGAAATATGGACTGGTCCAATATAATTTTCTACATCTTACGCCACAAAAACTCGATAAATCAAAATCTGAAATATCTGAAATGTGTTTTAGGTGTGAACCTTCAAATATTCCACATGGTTGTGAGTGAAGGTAAGACTATTCTGGTAGGATATCACTGAAACACTAACAAGAATAACCTTCACACGCAACCCAGAGCTCTACCTTTTGGGCAACCTTATGAATGTGAGCAACAAATTGATTAAATTTCAAATCTGTTTTGAGGTAGCCCTGGCTGTGGCCAAGATGTGTATAGCAATCACTTCAAAATCCGAATGTCCCCTACTTATTGTTCGATGGCTGTTGTACAACCATGGAGAAAATGACTTATAACTTAAAAAATGAGTATGACACTTTCATTAATATATGGCAGCCATATTTAGATTATGTAGTGGTCCTATTGTAAACCTGACCCTTCAAGGTATGTAAAGATGTGATATCCCAGAAAAAAAGGATTATGAAAGAAATGAGAGCTCCAACTGTCCGAAAAGTTATTTGCTTATATTGGGGGGTGGGGGGGGGAAAGGGGGGCATTTTTCTCTTTCCTTTGTTTGTAAATATTTAATGATACATTTGAAATGTATAAAAGTTTAAAGACTATGAATATATTTATGGAAAAAAATTAAAAAATAAAATATTTAAAAAAAATAAGATTCAGGGCAATAGGTTTAGGACTGAGATGAGGAGGAACTGCTTTTCCCAGAGGGCAGGGAATCTGTGGGATTCGCTCCCCATTGACACAGTGGAGGTGACTCAGTGAATATATTTAAGCCAACATTGGATAGGTATTTACATTTTTAAGGGATACGGGGAAAAGGCGGGTCGGTGAAAGCTTGACAGGCTGGGTGGCCTAGTCCTGCTTCCATTTCTTCTGTTTTCGTTTGTTTTATGACCCCATTTTATGAAGAAGTAGGTTTTTTTAATCTTCCCTCCTAAACAATCTGACACTGATTCCAAGATTCACACCAGTTAAAGAAATTATGTGTTCTTTACACAATGAAATCCTTTCAGCAATCTCCTAAACTTTAGTTAAATCAAGCTTGAAATAAACACCAATTATTAGAAATTGGAGGCATGGTTAAATTGTTCTCAACAATGGCAAAGAATGGACGACTGTCAGCATAATAGGAAGAATTAACATGAAGCAGATGCCTGGAACAGAAGGAAGATGCAGTTTAAGTACACTTCCATTGAACAGAGGCAGCTGGGGCAGCAGGGCTTAAATTAAAGGAAGTTATGATCAAACCACGCTTTTAGGAGTCTGTCCATTTCTGGCCACTAAAGTACAAAAGGAGACGAGGGAAGAAAGTAGTGAGGGGAGGAGTCACCAAACTGAATGGTTTTCCTGATCTGATCAAGGTAAGTTGGCGAATGTTCGACTCAGGTGTTGAAGGTTGCATCCAAAGGAATCGATGTGTAAAGCACAATGTGTGAAACCTCGCGCTGTTTCGTCCAGTTGTGCTTCTAATATTCTAACTGGATGATAGAACTTGAAACTCCGGGATACCACTTGATAGGCTCGCAGTAAATCCAGAGGCAAGAGCAACAAGTTCAAACTTGGATTGACATCCTGACGTCCTTATTGCACAAAAAAGTGAACCATGTTTTGAGTCAGATCAAGATTCAAGATTGCTTTATTGTCATGTAATAGCACAGAACTTGTAATATTACATGAATTGTCTTCTACCTGCTGTAAGGCAGACAAAGAGTACAGCACGAGAGAAAGAGAAGCAGAAAAGTCTCCTCAGATCCCAGATTAAGGAGAGTGCAAGTCCTCCAAGTGAACATTGAAAGGGAGAATGGATGATTCTTTCATAGATCTGACAGTGATGAGATCGTCTCTTTGAGCTGTAGAATTCCATGTGCCTTTCCTTCATTTGCAGTTGGAGACATTGTTTTGTATTACAACCTAAAACCCTTAAAAACCACACCATCTGACTATTTCCTATTGATTCTATCAGCTACCCCATGATCCCACTGTGCAGCCGCTGGTTTGGCAGGAATTTGACATTGGATGCTTCATGTGTGTGGCTTCATATCTCCTTTGTCCTTCGGACTCATTTCCCACAGGAAATCAACAGGCAGCAGTGATGAAATCTGCAAAAATCAGATTTATCTGTGACTTATTCTCCACTGTTGAGTTGGCAGTGAAGAAAGTGACTGCAGTGTTGGGATTCATTTCTACAGGATTAGCTAAACAAGAGTAGGGATGTAATGAAGAAACTCTGTAGGGTGCTGATGAGACCTCACGTGCAAGAGTGCAAGTCCTCCAAGTGAACATTGGTACAGGTTTGGGCACCTTATTTGGGAAAGGATGTGCCAGTGTTGAAGAGAAGATTTACTAGAATGATAGTTTGTCAGCTCTTGGTCTGTACTCATTGGAGTGCAGAAGGACAAAGGGGGACCACATAGAGACATTCTGAATGCTGAAAGGCCTGAAGAGAGTAGATGTGACAAAGTTGTTTTCCAAGGTTAGGGAGTCTAGGGGAAGAGGCCACAATTTCAGGATAAAATTTAAAACAGAAATTTCTTTAGCCAGAGAGTCATGGGTGTGCAGAACTTGTTGCCATAGGCAGCAGTGTGTGTATTTATGACGGAAATTGACAGGTATTTGATTAGTCAGGGTATCAAGGGTTATGGGGCTGAGTGATAAGGATCAGTTTATGATTAAAAGGCAGAGCAGACTCGATGGGCTGATTGGCTTCCTTCTGCTCCTATATCTTGTGAACACTGGCATCTCACCAATTATACTGTTCGCCAACCTAGCAATTCCAACCCCTGGAGTGCGGAATGAGCCATTAGTCGAATTTTTTTTCTACTCATTTGAGAAGCTCAGCCCCTTACTGGGATATAATTTCACAGGTGGAAGCTCCTGATGTATTCCTTCAACCCCAGCTCAGTATGTGCATGCCGTAAAGCTTTGAGAGCCTTCCCCAGTCCAAATGTTCAGCATTAAGTGTTATTATACATGCAGCAGCAGGAGGCACGTTTGATTATTCCACTCATGACCCAAGGAAACCCGGAACCAATTTCAGTGTGACCTGGCTATTGTAAAGTACATGTGGATCCGTAGTTTCACTGAAACATAACAAGTCAGTAAGCAGCATGGACAACTCTGAAACACATTCACCTCTTTGGGTTCACTTTTTCCAACTGCTCTGCACGTGTGCACATCACACTTATTTGTCACGCTTTCCTGAACATGATGCTACTTTCTCTTTTTGAAAAGAATGTTTCACAAATTCACATCATTTGCAAGTTTAATCTCTCTGCAGGTTTTCCAAGTGCTTCCCATCCTCTCATGCGAACATGTATCTCGACCTGAGGAAGCTGTCACTTCTTAACCCAGTTCGTGGAATCTTCTATTGGATCAGTTTCGGGAACACTCATTATCACCTAACTCTGTGATATTTCAATGTGCACTTCGAATTCAGTTGCCTTGTTTCAAAAATTATTGATGTGCATCTTATCTTTTCAAATCCTTTCCAAATACCAATTCTTTCAGATGGTATTGATACACAAAAGTTATCCAATTGTTTTTAATATCTCTCTCTATGGCTTGAATCATGATTGATTTTCTGTCTTGATTGCTTCTCTTTCAATCGCCCTTATAGATTTGGATGAACTAAGCTCAATTGTGTTCTGAATCTTTGACATAATAATAGCTCAGTCTTCCACCTCAGTTATTAGTCACTGTTCCAATATTTGGTGCTGTTTGGTAGTTTTTCAAAACATTTGTTCATTGGTTTCTCTTTGTTAAACTTAAGAAAACTTGCTTCTTTAGTGCCTCTTCAGCAATTTTCATTCATCTCTTCACGACACTATTCAGTGCATGATGTCAAAATAAATTGTTTTGTTTCCAAAAGCCCCCCAAACATAAATGATCTTAACTGGGGACATATCTCCAAGGTTCGGTCTCAGGTTAACAAAGGCCGGAGAAAGTGGATCTCAGTTGTTCGCAGCCTAGTCCATTGTGTCACAGTTTGAATGGCTCATCATCTTTGGAAATGTCTCTTTGGCTTTTCCTGCAGCCCCCTTTCCTGGCTTGGCTCTGCAAGCTTGGATGTTTTCACTTGTCATGGCCTTCACAATTTCTTGCCATTTTCCGTTCAATCCAATTGCATGAACTTTTAGCCCAAGACAGACTTCTTCTTTCCCTAAGAATTCCCACTAATTCCTTCTAAGCTTTACATTATGTGCATATAGCATCTGAACACTTTCTTTTTTAATATTCAAAATTTACTTTTTTTGTACTTGTGACAATTGGTACAAAATCTTGAATCCACCAACAATTGCTTAAAGCACACCAATGTAACTTGAAAAATACTATACTTAAAGTAATTTTATGGATATACACTGTGCATATTGGTTGCCAAATATTCCTGACCTTGTTCATCTGACTATCTGACCATTTAAAGGTCTCACTTGATGAAAGCTTTGTAGGTTTTTGTGAGGGGCGCTGGACAAAGTGGCGACTTTCTGTCTGCCTTACGGTAGACAAAAGTTAAAGAATTTCATGTATGTTACATTCTAACTGTAGCATTACGTGGCCATAATGAAACCTTTAATTTTACCTTTTTTACTCTTGCCAAGTATGGATAATTTTGAAATGGAAGAAAGATTCAGGTTGTTATTAATTGCTAGGTTCACTGTTATTAATAGACATACTGCACAGAAACAGGCCATTTTCACCCACAAACCCATGCTGTCCAATTACACCCAATTGACCTACAAACGCCAGTACGCTTTGAATGGTGGGAAGAAACCGCAGCCCCCAGGGAAAATCCTCGCAGGTTGAACAAACTTGTGATGCCATTGTGCTAAACACTATGCCAACTGTACCACCTCTAATTTGTTATCTTGTAATCCTCTGATAGTCAGATCGTATCAATTGGTGTAGTCCAATTATTCTGGACTTTCACATTTCAGATTTATTGTCAGATTACATACATGGCATCACATAAGACCCTGAAACTCTTTTTCCTGCAGGTGAGATAGAATTACCAGTTATTAGTAGTGCAAAAAAAACTGTACACGGCATAGACATGTAAATAAATAAGGAACTGTAAACAAATAATGAATGCAAACAAACTGACTGTGTAATACAGAGAGAATTTTTAAAAAATCAATAAGTTAGAGTCCTTAAACAAGTCCCTGATTAAGTTTGTTGTTGAGGAGTCTGAAGGTAGAGGGGTAGCAGTTGTTCCTGAACCTGATGGTGCGAGTCTTGTGGCACCAATACCTCTTTCCTGATGGTAGCAACGAGAACAGAGCGCGTGCAGGGTGGTGTGAGTCCTTGATGATTGCTCTCTGACGGTAGTGTGCCCTGTAGATCTTCTCAATGGTGTGGAGGTTTTTGCCTGTTATTTCCTGGGCCATATCCACTACATTTTGGAGGGCTTTATATTCAGGGTACCCATACCAGACTATGATGCAGCCAGTCAGCACACTTTCCACATCCATAGAAATTTGCCATGGTTACTAGTGTCATACCACACCTCCACAAACTCCTGAGGAAATAGAAGTGCTGATGTGCCTTCTTCAGGATACCATTAGTGTGGTGGGTGCAGGAAATACCCTTAGAAATAGTGACTCCCAAAAACTTAAATTTGCTCACCCTCTCCACCTCTGATCTCCCAATGATCACTGGATTGTAAACCTCTGTCTTTCCTTTCCAGAAGTCAACCATCAGCTCTTAGTTTCAGTGATATTGACTGTAAGGTTGTTGTTGGTGCATCATTCAGCCAAGTTTTCAATCTCCATCCTGTTTCCTGACTCATCCCCTTCCATGGTATCATCGGCAAGTCGTACCAAGCCACACAGTCATAGGTGTAAAGTGAGTAGAGTAGGGGCCCAAGAACACAGCCCTGTGGTGTTCCAGTACTGATGGAGAATGTGGAGTAAATGTTCTTACCAATCCTCATTGATTGTTGTTTAGAGGTGAGGAAATCCAGGATCCAATTACACAGTGGAGTGTTGAGTCCCAGATCTTGGAGTTGCCGATCAGTTCTGAGGGGGATAATGGTGTTAAATGCCAAACTGTAGTCGATAAAGAGCATCCTGATGCATCGTTACTGTCCAGGTGTTTCAGGGCTTTGTGTAGAGCCAGTGAGATGGCATCCACCTGTTACTACAATAGGCGAAGTGGAATGTATCCATGTCACCACTCAGACAGGAGCTGATCTGCTTTATCACCAGCCTTTCAAAACACATCATCACTGTTGATGTAAGTGCCACTGGTCGACAGTCATTAAGGCAGGTTACTAGACTCTTCTTGGGCACTCGTATGATTTGACGCCTGTTTGAAACAGGTGGGTACCACACCCTGATGGTGTGAGATATTGAAGATATCTGTGAATACATTGGTAAATTGATCAACACAGATTTTTAATACTCAGCCAGGTACTCTGTCCAGGTTGGATGCTTTCCTCAGATTCATTCACCTGAATGAAGCACACGTCTTCCTCAGATACGGACATCATGGGATTATCAGAAGATGTGGGGGTGTGGAGAGGTGGATATTTGCTCTTACTGTCATCAAATCTGGTGTAGAAAGTGTTGAGATCCTCTGGGAGAGAAGCTTTGCCATTTTCTACTTTACTGGATTTGGTTTTGTAGCAGGTTATGGCATTTAGTCCCTGCCACAGGTATCTGGTGTTTCCATTTTCATCCGGAATCACCACTTCGCCTGGAAGGTAGCTTTCCGCAGGTCATACCTGCTCCTGCTGTTGTAATCTTGATCTTTGGACTTAAAGCCTGTGATCTGGCTCTCAGCATATTCCGGATATTATTGTTCATCCAGGGCTTCTGGTTGGGGAAAACCCTGAACAATTTGGTGGGGACACACTCATCCACGGCTGTTTTGATAAAGTCTGTGACAGCCCTGATGTATTCGTTCAGATCCTCAGCTGAATCCTTGAACACCGTCCAATCCACTTAATCAAGGAAGTCCTGTAACAATTCTTGAGCCTCCTGTGACCAATTTCTTGCTGTCCTGATCTCCAGAGCTTCTCTTTTTAGGTGTGAAGGCAGAAGGAGCACAGCCAGGTGACCACCCAAGTGTGGTCTCGGGCAAGAACGGTAGGCCTTCCTTATCTTGGTGTAGCAGTGATCGAGTGTGCTGGGGCCTCTAGTACAGTAGGTTACATGGTGGGCAGGGTTTTCTCGACACAGGCCCGGTTAAAGTTGCCGACTGAGATTTGTAGTGTGTCGGGCTGCCCAGTCTCTTGTTTACAGACCACATCACGTGGCTCCACGAGTGTCTGTTTGTAATCGGCATTGGGAGGGATGTAAACTCCAGTGAGAATCACTGATGAGAACCTTTGGGGTAGGTAGAAGGGTCTGCATTTAATCGGGATTTGCAGGAGGTTGACGTAACCCTAATGTCCCTGTACCACCCAGTATTAACGAACAGGCGCATTCTGCCCCTCTCCTTTTTCCAGAATCCGAGTTCCGATCCAATCTGTGAATGTTGAAACCATATGGCCAGATAGCGGTGTCTGCTGTGTTCTCTGTTAGCAAGGTCTTGGTGCAGCAAACAACTGAGATTTGTCTCCACCAGCCTGTGATAAAGCAGCCTTGGCCTGATATGGATATTCCAGAACTTAACGACATGTTTTGCCAATATGATATGGGTGATTCTGAAGCATTCCATATTTCCAAGCTGGCTTCGGTTCTCTGACCCAATCTCTGCCAAGTGTAAGTCAATTAGTTCATTCAGCTACATCCTTCTGTTTGCTGACTGTCATGAGTTGCCAAACAGACCGTCACTGTTGGAACTTTAATTCTGCTTCCTCTTTGAACATGTTGCTTGATTTGATGTACATCTGCAATATATTTTGCCCTTATTTCAGTTTTCCTGCATCTGCAGGTATGTTTATTTCAACCACTTACCTTTTCATTATTAGTGTATGGCTGAGCTTAGGTGATTATCCTTCCTGTCAACAATTGTGTCAATGCTGTTGTCAACGTATTGCCAGTTAACCTTGCCTAGAAGCCCTCTGATGGTGTCAGTGCTGGATCAGTCCCATTCCCTGTCCTCATCGGCTTCAACTTTGCACAGATTATTTTTTCACCTTGAAAGCCTGAGGCTTAGGAAGAAACCATGCTTCTGTAATCTACTTGAAGTGTGCAGAGTGAGCATTTCTGCTTGTTTTTGATCATTTAAGCATCCGATCGTTTCAAATTGATGCATTTGCTGTGGATGGTTTCTGTTATATATTCCTCAACAAGTCATACCATCCTCCACAAACACTTCCTCACTGCCATCCAAGAACTGTAACCTGCTGTAGTAGACTCTCCACATTCCTCAAAGCCACACGTGATTTCAAACTCAAGATGAAATGTTAGATTTTATGTATTTAATAAATTCTATTGAATCCATTCACCAATTAATGCACACACGGCCTTGTCAGAGAGCAACCAGTCAATGAAAGCACTCAAAGAGATAATGCTCCCATCTTGGAGTTATAACTTCCCAAATTGTTGAATTTCTGAGAGCTCAAAAGGAACCCACTTCTGTACCATTTCATTGAATGAAACATCTTTTGCTTTTCTTGGTGAATGGAGAACAGATGAAAATCAGGATAGTGTTAGAATGACCATCCCCTCTGCTAAACCAGGTCAGGAAGCACAGGACGTAGATATGAAATAGGGAGCTGATTGAGAAATATCTTCATGCTGATGAACTTGTAGAGATTTGGGCAAAATGTGAGGGGATAGAAATAAGCTTTTTCAAAGAAGCAAAGAAGCAAATCTTATAACCATATAACCATTTACAGGACAGAAACAGGCCAGTTTGGCTCTACTAGTCCATGCCGAACATCTTCTCCCACCTAGTCCCACTGACCCGCATTTGACCCATAACCCTCCAACCCTCCTGTCCATATACCTATCCAACCTTTCCTTGAATATTAACATCGATCTCGCTTCTACCACCACCGCTGGAAGTTCATTCCACACCCCCACCACCCTCTGCGTGAAGAAATTCCCCCCTCATGTCTCCCCTAAACTTTTCCCCTTTTAGTCTCAATCCGTGCCCTCTGGTTTGAATCTCCCCCACTGTCAGTGGAAAAAGCCTACGACTCATATCTGAGCCCTTTATAATTTTAAATATCAAATCACCCCTCAACCTTCTACGCTCCAGGGAATAAAGTCCGAGCTTGCTCAAACCCTGAAACCCTGGCAACATTCTCGTAAACCTCCTCTGATCTCTCTCTATTCTGTTATATCCTTCTTGTAATTTAGTGACCAAAACTGCACACAGTATTGCAAATCTGGCCTCACCAATGCCTTATACAATTTCAGCATAGCATCCCAACTCTTGTATTCAATACTCTGATGTATGAAAGCCAACATACTAAATGCTTTCTTCATTTTATTATGTTTCTATGAAATAAATGTCAACCTTGTTGTGGTCATTGGGAGCATGAATTAAGCATCGGTGAACAGGTGGTGAGTCTCAGATACAGGAGGAGGAGAGTGAAAGCGTCAGGATCACCCGTGTGGCGGTGAGCCCATGAGAAGGTCAGGGGAGTTTGGCTGGGTGGTGTTTGGGGAGTTGAAGAATCCAATGTTGTGTCTAGTGAATAATGACAGAAAGTCAACTTCATGGTGGCTGATGGAAACGAGTGAGTGTATCCTTTATTTGTTTGTAAGCTGTGGTAAATCAGAGCCGTTACACACTTATATTAACATGATTCTCTGCAAAATGGGTGTGATGATTTTACAAATAGAATTTCCAAGATAATGGATCCATTTTTAAAACAAAAATATTCATCCCTTTCGATATTCTAGTTTGGAATGTGCAGGAAGCTCTTTTCCTGAATCATTGAAATTCAAGACAAAGCTGTTAGACATTATATCTTTACTGTATATGATTTGGGAACTACATCAAATGATGTATTTCTCTCATTTACGGAACGATTTCTCAATTCTGCCACATCAAGGAAATGCTTTGATGGGCTTGCATTATTTTACTTCAACCAAATTATATTGATTTTTTGGGGCATGCCATAAAATTCAGGATATTGCTAGGTTAGCAGAAAAAACTGTATAAAAGTTGCAAAATGAAATGTTGCCATCTCATGAATGGTAAAGTACTCCATAAAGTAGATTACAAGCCTCATTTCTTTGCCCAATTGCAGACCCCATTTCTCTACACACTACTAAGTGCTTGAAGCACAATACCAACTGTCCAGTAAAGCATGTCATTCTTTACTCACTCATTTACTCATCATGTATTACAGATTCCACACAGTTTTGCCCATCTTGTGTATGAATAACTTGTTTGTGCCTTCACATCAAGCATTTCTTATTATCTTGGGGTTTCTGTGTGAGAAGCCAAATTTGACCAGGCACAATTCCAAAGCCATCTACAAATTTGCTGATGACACCACAGTTGTTGGCAGAATCTCAAAAGGCAACGAGGAAGGGTACAAGAGAGAGAGAGATCAGTTTGTTGAATGGTGTCACACCAACAACATTGCACTCAATGTCAGCAAAACCAAGGAGATGATTGTGGACTTCAGGAGGAAGTCAGGGGAACACGATCCAGTCCTCATCGAGAGCTCAGTAGTGGAGAGGGTGAAGAACTTCAAATTTCTGGCTGTCAACATTTCTGAGGATCTGTCCTGGAGCCTTCATGTCAATGAAGTCATGAAGGTCTGGGGTCTGAGGAGATTGGGTACATCATCAAAGACTCTTGGAAACTTCTACAGATGTACTGTGGAGAAACTTCTGGCTGGTTGCATCATTGTCTGGTATAGAGGCACCAACTCTCAGGACAAGAATAAACTCCAGAGTTAACTTGGCCTGTGAAATCACAGGCACCAGACTTCACTCTATCAAGGACATCTACATGAGGCGATGTTTTAAAAAAGCAGCCTCTATACTCAAGGACCCCACCCTGCAGGCCATGCCCTCTTCACTCTGCTATAATCAGGTAAAAGGTACAGGAGCCTAAAGTTGAGCACTCAGCGGCACAAGGACAGCTTCATCCCCGCTGCCATCAGATTCCTGAAATGATCTATGAACTTTGACTTTTCATGGACTATCCTAATTGATTGTTGTCAGGTGGTTTATATGAATGTTTACACTGTGACGCTGCTGCAAAACAATGAATTTCATGACTTGTTCATGACAATAAATTTTGATTCCGAATAGCAACAGTTCCAAGTTCGTTCAATGTTGTACTTAATCGCACTCCCTCAGGTACTTTTCAATGCTAAAGCTGATGCACTGCAGTTCGAATCTTAGCTTTGGTTTCAATGTCTCTCACCCTCAGACAATGACCCATCACCATTACTTGGACAATGTTGTGTAGATGGGTAATGGTTCTTAACTTTTAGTAGGACAGAGAGTAGTTATCTTTTGAGAAGTGTGCAGAGGAGACCATGATTTAATTTCTGATTGTTTGAACTTATAAGTACAAAATGTATTAAGTTGCCAAGAGTTGGAGTCTCCATACATTTTAGTTCCCAAAGAAAAATGAACAATTGAATTAGTTCTCCCCTTGGGCTAATGGAACCACATAAACTTTAGAATGATGGTAGATATAATTTAACACCTCTATAATGAAATAAAGGATGCCAATTCTTTCATGTGGCTTGACCAACATCTCTGGTTAAAGGTTATTTTGGGATTTCTTTTGCGTAATTCTTTGAAACCGTTTTTTTTTATATCCTTTCTGAAGCATTTTGCTTTGGGGTCACTAAATTCTTTGAGCCTTTTGGCAATGTTACAGAGAATCGAGAATTCAAGCAACCAGCACTCTCATACGTTGTCAAAAAAGTTGAGGAAATAAAAATTTTTAAATTAAAATAAATAAGATTAAATAAGAGGTTAAAAAAATTGCAAGTTTAAAATTTTAAATGTTCTCGGAAGTAACACATAAACCTTTGGTGAAGATGGGAGTGAATATCCAGCCAGCGGAGGGCCTTGGTCGTGTTTTATTTATAGCAACTTTTTGAATAAAGTTGTGTGAAACATTGTCTTGGGTAAATTTATACCTCTCATTTTGTTCATTTTAGATTGGTCACAGTGTTTGAGCTACCGAAAGAAAATAGACACACACAGAGAGCAGTTCAGTTTATACAAGGCTTTATTACTAAATCTAAAGCTGAATTCACACTACAATATACAAGCCCTTCCCCATTATACTTATCAACGCCTGGACTGGTCCCAACTGCCGAAGCGAGGCAACGACTGCACATTTGTAGTAGGTTGTCGAGGCGCCGGTAGCAGCTTCTCCACCTCCCTCGACCAGGACGTTAGCTGGACTCTTGAAGTTCTTGCTGAGAGATGTTGCCACCTCTTGGAGAGTCTCAAACTTCAGCAGTGGGACCATGGCTTATATTACCCAAAAGTTGTTTACTTCAGATCTTATCTCTTTGAATTACTTAATTATCTTCAAGGTCTGACAGTCTATGACCAACAAAAGAAAACTGCATCCCTGGGCCCCATAGTGTAAATTAGATAATGTCTTCTGATTCAACTGCATCCTGGGCCTCATGGTGGAATTTAGGTGTGTCTATATGCATTCTGGGCCTCATGGTGTAAATTAGATTATGTCTGCTGATTCTAAAAACAAGCAGGTTCTCAGCCTTGCAGCTGCAGAAGTAAAAAAAAACACAGTTTAAATCTTCCATTACAAACAGCAATGGGGTCGCCCAGGAGGAAGAGCTGGTTGATGCTGCTCTCCATTGGGGTGACTCTCTTAAAGTGTCTCCATCTCCCTGCCTAGTAAGAATCGCCCTGGTCAGAGGCTTTATCTGTAAACTTATGTGGTGGGGGTGGGGTAATTATCTATAATGTTATTGTTCATCTTTCGAGCAGCTCCATGGAGAGGGAGGAACCTGCAGATGTTTTCAAAGAATGTGACTGAAAATAAAGTTAAATGCTTTAAGGTTTATATATTCATGCAAGTGTAAGTACAGTTTTTTTGTCTTTTAAACTGTTTATTCTTAATGAAGGTGTATTAGTTAGGCATTGGGAGAGTAGTTTCAAGTAACCAGAAAATATACATATCCAGCATCTACTAGTTCCCATAAGTGCCGGATACCAGGGTTTTTTTATTGTAGATAATAATGTTGATGGAATGTGATGGCAAAGATTTAAAGAGTCGGACTCATTCTTTTTGGAGAGAAGCCTGAGCTTCAATCAATGGCCAGGTCTTGACATAAACTGAGAAGATGTAAGTGGAGCTGTGTTGTCCAATTGTTTGCCAAGATCTCCAATTTGTGACCTTGCAAAGCAAATAGTGTTGTTGATGAACCCGCTGAATGTGGCTGAGCATCGAACACTGTAAGGGCTGTGGGACTGAGATTATCAACTGTAGCCTCAGACAAGGGTGGATTTGCTCTCCATATTCCACTGACTGATTTTAGATGAGGCCATAGGGGCATATTTATTAAAAATATGCTTTTTTGCCACAGGCAGAAATTCTCATCTCTGGAATTCAGGGGTATTTTAACCAATGTTTGCAACAAAGCTGCACTGAGATCATTCTCAATGAGAACTAATGACTTATCATGGACATACAACATCTCCGCACTTGTCAGGAAGGCACAACAGCAACTGCAATTTCTGAGAAGATTGAAGTGGGCAAGGCTATCAGCCACCATTATGTCAACTGTCTATAGGAGCTCTATTAAGAGTGTCCTGGCCGGCAGCATCACAGGTTGCTGCAGAGAAATGGATCGGAGGTCAATCCACAGGACCTTAAGAGTGGTAGAGAAGATCACTGGGTCTCCCTACCCCCCCCCCATCAATGTGATCTACCGAGATCACACAAAATCATTGAAGACCTCTTCCACACCGCGCACAGAAGGATCAGAGCCAGCCCCACCAGGCTGAGGAACAGCTTCTTCCCACAGGCAGTGAGAATGCAGAACAGCCCAAGGAACTGCTCACACTGACCCTCTGAGTCTCTCATATTTATGAAACACATTTATTTGTATATATGAATACATGTCAGGCATTGTTTTGTTTGTCTGTGCATGTGTTATATCTGTATGTGTGTTATATCTGTATGTGTGTTATATCTGTATGTGTGTTATATCTGTGCATGTGTTGTCTGTGCATGTGTTATATTTGTACGTGTTATGTCTGTGCATGTGTTATGTCTGTATGTGTGTTATGTCTGTACGTGTGTTATATTTGTGTGTATGTTATATCTCTACGTGTGTTATGTCAGTGCATGTTATGTCTGTGTGTGTTATGTCTACATGTGTTATGTCTATACATGTGATATGTCTGCATGTGTTATGTCTGTACATGTGTTATGTCTGTACGTGTGCAATGTCTCTGTGTGTGTGTTATGTCTGTACATGTGTTATATCTGTGTGTTATGTCTGAACGTGTGTTATGTCTGTGCTTGTGTTCTGTCTGTGTGTGTGTTCTGACTGTGTGTGTGTTTTGTCTGTGTATGTGTTATGTCTGTGCATGTGTTATGTCTGTATGTGTGTCTACATGTTTTTGCACCGAGGACCGGAGAACGTGGTTTCATTGGATTGTACTTTTTTTAATCAGATGATGCTAAACTTGACTTGAACTTGAATTTGAGATGAACCAGTGGTCAGAGAGAGCAGAATCTAGCCTTGGCATAGTGGAGCCATGCTGTGAGGGGATTTGGAGCCAGATGGACGATTAAAGATGTATACATAATAGAAGGATTCGATGTGTCCTGCCTTCTGTGAATCGCTCTGAGTAGGTGCTGATTACACACGACCTATATCGACAGCCCAATGATATGAACATTAAAATCTGCAATTTCAGTTTGTCTCCCTTCTCTTCTTCTGAGCTCCTTCCATTCTCTCTCCCCTGATTTCTTCCTTTTATCACACAGCCCACCCCAACACCCCCCCCCCACCCATTCCTCGTTCTGTATCTATCCTCCTCCACCATCAGGATACATCACCCCACTTTTCAATTCCATCTGGTCCAGTTTGTCCCCCTCTACCCTGATAGCTTCCATTATCACCTCAATGTATCCATTTCCATCACCATTGTGTCCACATAAATCCCCCCTCCTCTAACCATCTCCTATCCCATCCTGTGTGACTCATCTTCCTCCACATGACCCCCTTCTTTTCTCTTGCCCCTCTCTCTCCTTCACACTTGCTTTCTCCCTCCTCTCACCCTCTCTATTCCTCTCTCTCCCACCCTCTCGATATCTCTCTCTCTTTCACACTCTCCTCCCTCTCTCGCTCCCTTTCTCCCCCCTGCTTTCCCCCCCCCTCTCTCTGAGAGAAGCAGTTCCTCCTCATTTCCATCTTATATCTACCTCCCCAAGTTTCTGAGGCCATTTCCCCTGGTTCTCATTTCACTTGCCAGTGGAAACAACTTTCCTTCCTCTCTTTATCCACCGAGTAATGCACAGCCTTGATGTGTGTGCTTCGATATAGTCACATTCTGTCTTAATTTGCCAAAATTCCCTTTCTGTTTTCTATTTTGTTACAAAGAAATAAATTAATGATCTAATTTGCATTTGACAATTACTTAAGCTAGTTACTGTTTTTATACACCGTCTATGCGTTACTGTCCAGGTGGTCTCTGACTGGACATGAATTGCTGAATCAACACCAGTTCAGCAGTTTCTGTCCTGCTGCGTAAAACCTCTGTCACATTGAAGCAAAATGCAGTGTTGGAGTAGCACTGGGTGGCTATTGCAATGGTGAGCATATTCTCTAGTACAGAATTTATAAAAAAGGATTTAGGACCTTTTTCTTTCCACACATCCCACTTTAAGCAACCCCTATGCCATTGGTGCTCTGTGATTAGTTAGGGGTTGCTTAAGGTGGGATGTGAGTGGGAAGGGAAGGTTGAGAACCACTGCTCTAGACCCAATTGTGACTGAAATATTTGGCTTGAGAAAAATTGCCACTGGCCCTTTCCTTTGGAGTTCTGAAACCATGCACATAATGAGTCAATGAGGTACGATTAAAACTTTTTCTTCCCACCCACATCCCACCTTAAGCAATCCCTTACTAATCACAGAGTACCAATGGCCTAGGGATGTGAGTGGAAAGGAATAGGTTGAGAACCACTGATTTAGCTAAAAATCAAGTGAAATGCAAACATCTGCAGACACTGTGATTGCAGTAAAAACACAGACGCGCCAGAGGAACTCAACAGGCATCACAGTGTCCATAGGAGGTATAGGGCTCTTCTTCGGTGGCTCAGGCCTTAAACATTGGTTGTATATCTACGTCCTATGGACAGTGCGAGGGCTGCTTAGTTCCTCTGGCATTTCTGTGTTTTAGCACTTAGAGAAAGGCAGTGATAAATGCAAATTATATTAACGTGAAAAATCAGGTGTATTGTTCTTAATGACACAGATTTTAATTTCATGTAATGATAGCTTTCCAACGTTTTGTTAAAAGATGCTGTGGCTCTGTGTTTACCAAATTTAACCATTGTGTTTGCTCAAAGGGTGGTACAGTTGGCATAATGGTTAGCGCAACTCCTTTACAAATGTGTAGCCCACAAGAGCCCATGCCGCCCAATTTACACCCAATTAATTTACACCCAATTAACCTAGGTTTCGAGCGGTGGGAGGAAACAGTGGAAAACCCACGCAGATACGGGGAGAACGTACAAACTCCTTACAGACGGGACGGAATTCAGACCCCGGTCCCAATCACTGGTGCTGTAACGGCATGGCACTAACCACTATGTCAACCATGCCACCTTTACTGGATGTTCCACATTGAGAACATTTCCTTTATGTACTGTAGAACTAGATAGTCTGTAACCAAATGACTGGATTTAATATCAATGTAAAATGGGAATTTATTGTCATATATTGAAATGCAGATGCACTGAAATTCTTTCTTGCTGAAGCCAAACAGAAGGTGTATCAACTACAATTGTAACTTTTAAATGACCATAAATACAAGACAGAAAGATAATAAATATCAAAGGACCGATAAATAAATATTCACAGTTGCAGTTAGTGCAAGAAAATAATGTTGCAATCCTGGCTCCAGGTAGTTTATGGTGAGGGTCAGAGTCGATTTGGGAAATTTGACAGCCTGCTTGCTTTTGGATGAAAATGGTTCTTTTGGATAAAGATGGACTCAGTGAAATTTGCAGCTGTTCCTAGATACACATAGGTGTATAATCCAGGCTGTGATGCAACCAGTCAGTAGTTTTCAAAGTAAACCTGTAAAAGTTTGATAGAGCATTCAACAACCTGCTAAATCTCCTTAGATGTCTCAAAGGTTTTTCCTGTGGACAAGGCAGAATTACCACTAATTAGTAGTGCAAAAAAAATTCTTCAAAACATACACAATGTAAACAAATAAAGAAATG
This sequence comes from Narcine bancroftii, assembly GCF_036971445.1. Lineage (NCBI taxonomy): Eukaryota > Metazoa > Chordata > Chondrichthyes > Torpediniformes > Narcinidae > Narcine > Narcine bancroftii. The sequence continues at coordinate 212,370,812 of NC_091470.1, forward strand.
TAAACTGACTGTGCAATACAGAGAGGGGGAAAATTCAATGAAGTGCACAAGTAAGATTCGTGAAACGAGTCTCTGATTGAGTTTGTCGTTGAGGAGTCTGATGGTGGAGGGGCAGCAGCTGTTCCTGAATCTGGTGGTGCGACTCTTGTGGCCCCCATACCTCTTTCCCGATGGCAGCAGTGAGAACAAAGTGTGTGCTGGGTGGTGGGGATCCTTGATGATTGCTGCTGGTCTCCAATGGCACCGTTCCCTGTAGATGTTCTCAATGGGGAGGGTTTTGCCTGTGATATTCTGGGCCGTATCCAATACCTTTGCCAGGGCTTTATGCTCACAGGTATTGGAGTCCTCTTGCCAGATCGTAAATGCTGCTGGTGGTCAGTACACTTTCCACCACACCTCTGTATAAATTTGCCAGGTTTTCTGGCATCATACCAAACCTCCGCAAACTCCTGAGAAAGTAGATGCACTTATATGAATTCTTCATGATACCAGGAAAGATCCTCCAAGACAGTGACTCCCAAGAACTTAATTCAGAATCAGGATCAGGATTTATTGTCATGAACAAGTCATGAAATTTGGTGTTTTGTGGCAGCGTCACAGTGCAAACTATAACCATCTTTCAACATTACTATAACAAAATTACAATAATCGTGCATGAAAAGTAAGGCCGTGTCTTTGGTTCATTGATCATTCAGGAATCTGATGGCAGCGGGGAAGAAACTATCCTTGTGCCGCTGAGTGCTCATCTTTAGGATCCTGTACCTTTTCCCCAATGGTAGATGAGTGAAGAGGGCATGTCCTGGGTGTGGGATCTTTGAGGATAGAGGCTGCTTTTTTAAGACACTGCCTCATGTAGACATCCTTGATGGAGTGAAGTCTGGTGCCTGTGATATCACAGGTCAAGTTAACAACTCTCTGGAGTTTACTCTTGTCCTGAGAGTGGGCGCCTTCATACCAAGCAGTGATGCAACCAGCCAGAATGCTGCTCTCTATGTTACACCTGTAGAAGTTTACGAGAGTCTTCAATGACATACAGAATCTCCTCAGACACTTTGCATAAGCCCATTTTCACCGGCATCCCAGTTAATTGGCCGTGCAGTGTCCTAGGATAGGAAGCCCTTTGTGCTGTTTCCACTGTGCCATCTTTAACTGAGTCACTAATTGCTTTTCCACTGAAGAAAAAAACCCCTCCCTGGATACCTTCAACTGGAAAACTGGCGACTTTCTGCTGTCCCTTTTCCACTGGTTTTTATCAGCACATTGACGTTAGCAAATGGCGGTGATATGAGTTGGGGTAGAGGCAGTTAATCCTCAGGTGAAATGATGTCACTTGATGCCTGTGTTCGGACATTGTTCCTTTTCCACTGGACCCTGTCCTAGTAAATTCCCAGTTTATTCCTGGGGTAGGGTGCTAATAGAAAAGGAGCTAAAGTATAGCAGCTCGCAAGCTTTCTTGAAGTTCTTGACTCTCACCTCTATTGAACCCTCAATGAGGATGTGTTCCCCTGACTCCCTCCTGAAGTCCACAACCGTCTCCTTGATTTTGCTGACGTTGAGTGCAAGGTTGTTGTCGTTACAGCATTCAATGAGCTGATCTATCTCCCTTTTGTGCACTTCCTCATTGCAGTTTGTGATTCTGCCGACAACTGTGGTGTCATCAGCAAATAGATTGTGTTGGTATTGTGCCTGGCCACACAGCCATGGTGTGTAACGAGTAGAGCAGTGGGCTAAACACGCATCCTTGGGGTGTGCCCGTGTTGATGATCAATGAGATGGAGACATTGTTTCCAATTCGTATTGACTGGTCTTCCGACGAGAAAGTCAAGGATCCAGTTGCAGAGGAGGGTACAGAGGCCTAGAGTTTGTAGCTTCTTGACCAGCACTGAGGGAATGATGGTATTGAAGGCTGAGCTGTAGTTGATGAAGAGCAGCCATATGTATGAATTGCTGTTTTGAGGTGATCTGGAGCTGAGTGCATCTATGAAGCAATTGTGATGATAGGTGAATTGCAGTGGGTCCAGGTCATTGCTTAGGTTCGTGTTAATTCTGGCCATGACCAGCCTCTCCAGGAATTTCATCACAGTAGAAGTTAGTGCTACTGGGTGGTCGTCATTGAGGCACCTCATATTGCTCATCTTGGGCTCTGGGATGATTGAGGCCCTTTTGAAACAGGTGGAAATCTCCGACTGGAGCAAAGAGAGGTTGAAAATGTCCGTGAACACTCCGGCTAGTTGGTTGGTACAGATTTTCAGTACACTGCCAGGTTCGCTGTAAGGGCCTGACACCTTGCGAAGGTTCACTCTCTTGAATGTTATTTTGATGTCACCCTCAGAGACAGATATCACAGGATCCTCAGCCTTTTCAGGGATACTGGTAGGTACAGTTTGGTTCTTCTTCTCAAAGTGGGCATAAAAGGTGTTCATCTCATTGGGTAGTGAAGCGTCACAGCCATCTATAATGTTCACTCTCGCTTCGTAGGCTTTAATGGTCTGCACTCCCTGCCATAGCTGGCATCTATCTGTCTCTCTCTCTAGCTTCCTCTGGAATTGCCACTTTGCTTTAGAGATGGCCTTCCGCAACTCATACCTGGACTTCTTGTAGACATCCTGATCCCTGGCCTTAAGTGCCCTTGTTCTCACCTTCAGCAGGTTGCAAATTCTCTGATTCAGCCAGGGATTCTGGTTGGGGAACACCCGGCATTCCTGCTGGCACCCCTTTCCACCCTCCCCCATCAACCGGGAGGTCCCTGCTAGCACCCACACACCACCCACCCCCACCACAGTCAACAGGTAGGTCTCAGATAGCACACCAGTCCCGTCCCCCCGAACACGCTAATGTCCCCCTCTAACATTTGTTCTGGCGCCAAACCTGTTTTGAGGTACGTCATATCTATGAAGGACTGAGATGTTATTTCACAACCCAACAGTGTACCTATTACATTTTGCAATCAGATTTCAGCCGACGTTTCCACAACACTGCAGCTGCTGATCCTGAGTCAGTTGGCAAACTCGACGAGGGCAGGGTGAAGAACTAACACCCCACATTGTGTTGGGTAGCAAAAACTGACCAGGCAATCTTGTTAAAGTGCAGAGAATGAACATATTGCAGCACCTTCTTCAACTGAAAGCATAGATATCTGTCAAAGATGGAATAGCAGAGAGGGACAGACGTCAACATAAAAATATTTGCATAAAATTAACAGCATGCACTTTAAACTGTGTGGTAACTAAGCTTAACTAACAGGAGATGTCTAGTCACCACTATTCTGGCAACAGAATCATCTGTATCACTGAGTACATCGAGATGATGGAATTTCCAGCCCAATCTTCACTTCCACTATTTCCTTCCCTTTACAATATTGGCAACGGGTAGTAACTGTGTTGCAGTGCAAAATGAAGATTGAGAAAATTATCAGATGTGATTGAGTCCAAGATCAGTAAAAGTCATTACTCTAACAGTAACAGGCAGCTTTTTAAGACCCCGTGCATTCCAAATGACATCATCGCCTTGTGATGTCACTCAGGACTGCCCAAGCCAGTTCGATTAAGCCTCCGGTGAGCCGCCACAAACACATGCTTAATAACAGTTGATTCATCAGTAGTACTGTACACTCAAAATTCAAGATTTTGTAGTGGCCCGCGCATAGAGGGACGAGCCAGCCCGCAAAATGGCCGAAGAACGCGGCGACTGTGCGGACCTGGGGAGGGTGACGCCGACCATTGTCCCAGATGACCTCCGCATGGCGGGAAGATGGAGAGCTCTGGCAGGAATGCTGACCAACCAGAGGCCAGCGCTCCAGTGACACTAGCGCCGAGGCCCATGCAAGCCCTGATTGTCATGTATACACAAAATAGGTCAAGTTTGCCTGGCCTAAAGACACACAAAGAGGTGCCACTTGCCTAGCGCCCCACCACTGAGAGGAAGAAGAGCAGAAGGATATCCCTTCAGAGACACCAGAGGGTCTGTTGATTTGCCTCATGCCCCTCCTGCAACCTCTGCATCGACACACATTCATGAGTTTTATCAGAGGTTTCATGAATAACATTTCCCAGAAGTGCACTACAAAATCAAGAACTTAAACAGCACCATGAAACCATTCTCTTACATAAAATGGACCTTTTTTCCAGCAAGGAGAAATGAAGTGTGGTATATATGATAATTGGTCATTTAAGTAATTAGAACGATTATATACATCGCAATAACCAGTCCAGGCAGGTAATTTGCTGCCTCAGAATTCTGTCTGTGGATGCAAAAATTGGATCAGGCAATTTTGTTTTAAAAAATCAGTGCTTAATGTAGAAACATGAATTACTTCAAAAGATACAATTTAGTAACTGTTCATTTTGCTAATTAATGCATCCTGTGCTGGTGAAAGCTCTGGCTGCTTGCGTTGGAGAGTGCTAAATGCTCTCCTCCTCTACCCTCTCTGATTGGCTGCACACAGAAGGCAGCTACACTCCAGTCAGCATCTTCTCGCAGCTCCTTTGTGAATCAACGAACAGAGAGTGTAGGAAGAGGCCAGGAGCTCCAGGTGGAGAGGAAACAGAGGAGTCAACAACGCCTTTTTGCTTTCATTTGCCAAGGGGAGGAAGACTGTGCGGCTTCGGTTGTTGCCTGAATCGCAGGTGGGCATATTGCACACTTCCAGCAACACAGGATGTGTCTTTGGAAGATGCACCCTGATTTTCTGTAGGGCAAATAAGTGGCCGACTGAACTTTGAAGGGGCCATTTTGGTGACAACAAAGCAAAATAGAAAGAAGTCTCTTGGCCCAGCCAGACCAAGGGGAAATTAACCTTCCCCCCCGCCCCGATATTTCCCAGTAGGATCTGTTCCCAACAGCCGTCAAAACGCCTCGTGTTCTGTACCGCGCGAAAGGAGGGTCGACCAAAATGGTGAGGCATGGACCACATAGTGGGAATGCCGGCTTGCAGATGCAGAGGTCGCCGAGCCGAGTCAGCTTATCGGCATCATTCGAAGCCTTGGCCGTTTATTTCCCTTGCATGAACTCTTTTGATGAAGAGGATGGAGGTAAGCAAATTTGCAAAGAAATCTCTCCTCTAGTCTACCTGTTGATTGGCACTTGCTTGACAAAGTACAAAGGTGATCCTGTTATGTGAGTATGGATTGACGTTGGTGCTAGATGATGTACATTTGGAGTCATGTCGAGTCTTGGTGCTCATAAATTGTTTATGAATGAACTAGAATGCAGGCATTATTTACAACATTGAACTGTTTTGTTCCTGACTAGAACAATTTACATTGGTTCATTTTCATGAAAGTACCACAAAGACCAAAGAATCGAATATTGTTTTGTCGTTTAAGATCCTGTCCTTCTTCTCTCACAAATGCATGTACAAATACACCTACTGTATTTGCTTCATTCATTCTGTTCAACGCCTACTTCCTCTCTAACTTTCACATAGATTTTTCTTAAGTGTTGTGAGAGTGAAGAATTATTTTGTGACAGCGCAGCACATTATTTCCTCAACTTCAAATAAATCATAAAGACTCTAGGTAGTTCTTCTTTCAACGTACTGTCATTTCTTAAATGGAATGATAAAGGCATTTGCATTCCTTGCCAGAAATAACGAGCTTGCTTGCTTTGTTTTGAGAAGGCCAGCACCAACTTACTCCAAAGACTTTGTAGTAAATAGGGATCTTTAATGGTGTGGGTGGGACGACGTAATGACTGTAGTATGTCATGGATTGTTGAGCATGGTTGTTGCAAACAGTGTCAGAACAAGAGGCAGAAGGGGACGTACTGACTCTAATATTCCCACATCAACCTCAACTATTGTCATTGTCAGGTTAAAGTTGTTACAAGCATCACCAACAATGGAAAGATATAAATCCTGGATAACCTATCTTTATTTCAGCTGGAAAAAAATGGAGTAATTAAACCATATAACCATATACAGCTAGGAACAGGCCAGTTTGGCACTATTAGTCCATGCCGGAACAAATCCCCACCCTCCTAGTCCCCCAGACTTTTTTTTTTGAAAGGCTGGATGTGTGAATCAGTGCTGCTGATATCTGAGTGGAGATTTGTATCAGTGATGAAGCTCAATACTTGTCCAATGTTGACGATGAAGGTCGAAGCTCTGGGGCTATGAGCAGAGGCTGCATCAGTTAAAACGCTTCTTCCTTTTCAGATTTTGCTCCTGCTATTTAGCTGTTCAGACATCATCCATTATTCTGCCCTGGCTACAACATGCAAAAACTCAAGGGCATCAATGGAGCTATTTAAATCATTATATAAGGATTCGTAGAATTAGATACTGATGATTAAACCACCATAATATTGATACCTGAACATTGAAAGCTTGTCTCGAAGTGAAAATGTTCTTTTCTGTTTGTTTTTAGAAGACCTATTTCCTGTTTTTTGTCTGTTAATTGGTGGTGGTTTACTCATTGTGTAGATTGACGATTTTGCAGAAAGCTTTCCTGGAGTACAAGGAGAGAGAAAATTGAAGCCTTTACTTGCTGCGATTCACAGTGGGATGTGGCTGAGAGCCAAGAAACAAAAGGGACCCATTGGGTCTTTAGGAAAATCACGTGGGGGAGAACTGGAACAAAATGAAGGCTTTAATTTATTGAGAAATCACACATAACTTGCATCTAAAAGGAACTGGAACAAACCATGAAATGCATTAATAGTCCTTGTTGACTGCGGGCTTGCTGTAATGTTTCAGTAACTCCTGTTTTCTAAACTCGTGTTTTATATTGTTAGCTGATTTGAAACACTGGAAATCTAGAGGGTGTAACAATATGAATTTTTAAATTTTTGAATAGGTTTGAATATTAATTTAAAAAAATCTTATTTGATAATTTTTTTTAATAGTTAAAGATTTAAATTTGATATTATGTTGCTCAGAATAGTTGATTGATTCATATCTGATGAAAGCTCATTTAATTTAGTGGATGTCCAACTTTGGACCACGGGCTATAAAAGTTCATTAAGTAATGTCCACATAGTCGTGTCATTATCCTACCAACCTGACAATAAATCAATTGTAACTGTGCACAAGCCTTCCTCAGTGGCGCTCTGCACAAGCCTTCCTCAGTGGCGCTCTGCACAAGCCTTCCTCAGTGGCGCTCTGCACAAGCCTTCCTCAGTGGCGCTCTGCACAAGCCTTCCTCAGTGGCGCTCTGCACAAGCCTTCCTCAGTGGCGCTCTGCACAAGCCTTCCTCAGTGGCGCTCTGCACAAGCCTTCCTCAGTGGCGCTCTGCACAAGCCTTCCTCAGTGGCGCTCTGCACAAGCCTTCCTCAGTGGCGCTCTGCACAAGCCTTCCTCAGTGGCGCTCTGCACAAGCCTTCCTCAGTGGCGCTCTGCACAAGCCTTCCTCAGTGGCGCTCTGCACAAGCCTTCCTCAGTGGCGCTCTGCACAAGCCTTCCTCAGTGGCGCTCTGCACAAGCCTTCCTCAGTGGCGCTCTGCACAAGCCTTCCTCAGTGGAGCTCTTGAATTATAGTAGGGTTTTTAGATTGCTGTTTCACTCTAATTGTCATAAGCATTCTTTGCTTTAAAGTCAGTGAAACATAAAATCGACGGGAACCTTTTCAGCATAGGGCAAAAGGGCTCAGGACCGAAACATCGCTACTGTATCTTCACCTCTTATTGGCGCTGCCAGATGTGATGAGTTCCTCCAGCATTTCTGTGTTTTTGCTTGAAAGCCCATCTGATTGGGTAGCGTTCTTGGCAAGAAGAAGGCTTCGAACTGCCTTCGCTGTTACCACAGCAACAGAAGTCGGTGAATTCATTGAAAAAGAGCTGCAGCGATCTGTATTTAGCAAAGTCTTTGCATTTTGTTCTGCAGCCTATTTTTGTCTCTAACCCCTCCTTCCTCTTTGTTCCATTCAGGCAGTATTTGTGATTAAAACGATTCTCCTTCCCATAATTCCATTTCTTAAATAGATTTGACCACCTGTTTATTTTTAACATTAAGCTTCACTGCACTTGAGTCTGTTTACTTAAATCAGAGTTAATGTTATTTCCCGACAGTTTTACAGATTCATACTTTATTGAAACAGTGTTTGATGATAATCAATGTTAACTTGCAGTTCCAAGTTTGCAGAGGGAAATTGAAAGTTCCTCACAGAAAACTGTTCCTAGAATTCAAACCTGAGAACATTGAGCGTAAACCATCGACATCTACTACATAATACAGATTCAATGCAGGAGATGCTTTGCGAGAATAGTCGGGTGAAAGTATTCTTTTAAAATGCTCATCAGAATGCTTAGCGGAGCGGTTAGCACCACGCTGTTACAGCACCAGCGACTTGGGTTCGAATCCCGCACTGTAAGGAGTTTGTACGTACTGTGTGGCGTTTCCCCCCACTGGTTTCCTCCCACCGTTCAAAACTGACCGGGGATGTAGGTTGATTGGGTGTAATTGGGCGGCATAGACTCATGGGCTGAATTGGCCTGTTTACCGCACTGTATGTCTAAATTAAAAATTAAAGTCTATCTGAAGATGGAAAAGATTTTTAAAAAAAGGATAGCAGGTGTGGTGATATGTAATTACACCACTAGGTCACCAGGGATCATCCCAGTGACCTTGTATATAAAGCAGTCCAGAGCTACAGTTTTGTCTTGCAAAGAGACAAGACCTCTTAGTGAACATATTAGTTTATTAAAGCTGTCTTATACTCGCACTGCTGTTGTGGTTATTGTCAGTACACCAGGTAAATTCAGAAAAAAATGGTGGCACTGCTGAAGCTACTGTGGTGGACCCGTGGAGGGCAGAGTCATCCCCTGCAGGGTTCTACTGCCCAGTCCTATAGCTGATGGCTTCCTACAGGCTTTAATCAGCTTGTTAAAGGAGCTGATGGTGTTTTGTTTAAATTCTTGCGACCATGGAGGGCCTCGAAGGGCTGCAGATTCCAGGGGAGCAGGCCACCAGTAATGGGGAGAACATGCCCCCATCGAGAAGGAGAAGCAGAGGATATGGTCCCAAGGATGGTGGACCACTGAGGAGCTCTGCAGCTGAAGGACACACACAGCTGGCGTGCTGTTGACGGGCGAGGAACCCACACAGTCTGCTGGCGACTCAAGGCCAAAGGGCTCACACCAGGCTGTGGGCTGCTGGAGGCTGGCTCACGAGGCCAGATTTCCAAATCAGGATTCAAGAGGATGCTGTGGGCCAGAAAGGCTCCTGAACAGGCCCCTCGGTGCTGAAGGCTTCCTCATCATTTTGGAGGTTTGGATCTGGAACTTGGGTTGCCAATGGTTTGAACTGTGTGGCTGCAGAGGCTGTCGAAGCACTGGATGGACACTCAGTGACTCTGGGGGGATCTCTCCTTTCATTCTCATTGTGCAATTTTCAGACTAAAGGTAATTTCATGTAATATTATATTTCTGTTTTATTACATGACAATACATTCTTTCTTTTTTCTTCTTTGGCTTGGCTTCGCGGACGAAGATTTATGGAGGGGGTAAAAAAGTCCACGTCAGCTGCAGGCTCGTTTGTGGCTGACCAGTCCGATAAGACAAACAATATGAGGTAATTTTAGGTTTGACCTCATGATATCCTAACACTCAGATAACAGCCTTCGGATAGACCAGTCCCCATATCACCCGGTGGAGTTTAATGAAGCAGTCAAAGTTTGGAGGAGTGCTTCCTAACAGCCCCACAAAGGAGTCGGCCTTTTGTAATCTTTTCCACTGATAAGAGTGAAAAGTCCCTGCTTCGAAACAAATCTCATTCAAGCTGTGACTCTCAGATCATGGATTTTTAAAGCTCTCTGACATATTTATCAGTTGAACTTGATAGAGCTACATTTTTCACAGCCTGTGCTCGGAAGCACGAAAATCCGAAGTTAACCCGTTTGTTGAATAGAGCTTGTTTTTTTTTTGTTGTTGCCACAATCGACCTTCCCTCAGAGCTTATATTGTGCCTTCTTTTGTTAAAAGAATTTGGGAAGCCTTTAACTGAGTTGCATGGAAATATTCAGTGCTTCCCAAGATCCAATGAACTTCATTTAGATGCGGTGAACCAAGATAATCTGCGGTGCTGGGGTTGAGTTCAGGGCACAAACACGCTGGAGAAACTCCGCAGGTCACGTAGCGTCCGTAGGAAGTGGAAGGGCCTGGGCCCCTTCATCAAGGCATGAGCACAATCAGGCAAACTTTGGAATAAAATGGTGGGGCGAGGAGGAGGGAGGAAGGGGCAGGGGGTAGAAATTACTTCGATTCCATCCATGAGAGTAATTGAAAAATTGATGACTGGTTTTAAAAATCTTGGCTTTTTTTTTAAATTAGTTTCTGTGAAAGCATTTACTGCCATTTCTTCATTGGTGATGTAAAGGTGGTAGTGGTAGTTACTTTCTTTTTTTAAAAACTTTATTTATTCTTTCAAAATACAAATAGTAAATAACATATACAACAATTAACCATAAACATGAACGTTATATTTTATAGAAAGAAAAGAAAAGAATAGAAAAGAACACCCCCCCCCCCCCCCCCCCACCTTCAGCCAACTCTCCTAAGGAGAGCCATAAAGAAAGAGAAAAAAATTAAGGAAAAATTAAACATACACATTGAGATCTAATCAACGTAAATCAAAATGTAAATATTCTGAATATAACAACCACTTATTAATAAAAAAACTATAGTTATCACACAAAACATATGTAATTTTTCCATTATTAAACAATATTTCATCTCATTATGCCATCTATTAATATCAATCATATTTGTACTAGCAATACATTTTTTCGCTACAGATAATGCTAACTATACAAAAGCAAGTTGAAATTTATCTAATCCAAAACCTTTCAGAGATTGCAAACTGCCCAATAAAATTACTGTCGGATCTAAAGGTATTTTAATTTTATACACGTATTCTAAAAAAAATTGAATTTTCTTCCAAAAAGATTGTATATATTTATATATATATATATATATGTGTGTGTGTGTGTGTGTGTATATTTATATATATATATATATTTATATATATATGTATATATATATATATATATATTTATATATATATATGTATATATTTATATATATATATGTGTGTGTGTGTATATATATATATATGTATGTATATATTTATATATATATATATGTGTGTGTGTGTATATATGTGTATGTATATATTTATATATATATATATATGTGTGTATATATATGTATATATATATATATATATATACATGACCAGACAGCATGAAAAAAAGTTCCAACAGAATTACCACATCTAAAACACAAATCTGATTCATGAAAACCATACTTTTTTTAGTTTTTCAGGTGTTAAGTTTAATTGATGTAAAAAATTATAATTAATCATTGCATAGCATGCATTTATCAGTCTAGTTACACTATCATAACAGATATCTAACCAATCATCCTCGGAAAAAATAAAACCAATATCCACTTCCCATTTACTTTTGGATTTATCTCAACCCTTTTTATCCATACCATCCTGTAATATTTGATACATAGATGAAATATAACCCTTCTCTGGTACCTTCATAAGAAAAGTCTCAAATTTAGTCATTTCAGGTAAAATCATATCTCTACCAAACACATGTTTTACCAAAGATCGAATTTGATAATAAAGAAACAAAGAGTTCTTATCAATACCATAACTGTCCCTCATCTGATTAAAAGATAAAAATTTACCTTCTTTAAAACAATCTCCCAAATTTTCCACACCTTTAAATCTCCAATGTATAAACTTCGATTGTGTATTGACAAAGAAATAAGTTGATTATTATACAATGGAGTCAAAGCCGATAATTCACCCCTAGAGCCTATCATTTTCTTTTTCTTTGTCCATAACTTCATTAAATGTTTTAATATAGGCACATTATGTTGCTGTAACAAATTTATATTCCATCTAAACAAAAATTGATGTATTTCAAATTCAGAAATATTTGCCATCTCAATTTTGGCCCAACTAGGGGGCCGTTCCAAATCCATCAATGAACTAATAAATTTAAGTTGGGCTGCTTCATAATAATTTTGAAAATGTGGTAAACGTAATCCCCCTAACTCATATTTCCAAGTTAATTTATTCAAGGCTACTCTTGAAAATTTACCTCTCCATAAAAACTCCCTCACCATTTATTCAAATCTCGAAAAAAAATATTATCAAGTAAATACAGAATATATTAAAATAAATATTGCATACGCGGAAAAATATTCATCTTAATTGTATTTATCCTACCTAATAAATTAATAGGTAAATCTTTCCATTTAATCAAATCAGTTTTAATTTTTTTAATTAATGGAACATAATTTAATTTATATAAAGATTGATAATTAACATTCAAAATTATACCCAAATACTTAATTCGATCAGTCCATTTCAAATTAATAATATTCTTATAAACTGAATAATTTCCTTCATTTACCAGTAATATTTCACTTTTTTCCCAATTAACTTTATATCCAGAAAGACATCCATATTGTATCAGACACTCCTTCAAGTGCAAAAGTGATTGAGCTGGATTTGTTAAATACACCAATACATCATCGGCAAATAAATTAATTTTATATTCCTCATTTAAAACTTTCATTCCTTGTATCTGTGTATTTTGTCTTATCAGCTGTGCTAAAGGTTCGATCACTAACGCAAACAAAGCTGATGATAAAGGACAACCTTTATCGAGGTTAAATTGATCGAGTCAATTTAAACGGTTCCAAAATTAAACCATTCATCAATACTCTAGCTACCGGTTTACTATATAAAGCCTTAATCCAACCAATAAAGATAGGACCAAACTTAAATTTCTCCAGAACTTTAAACAAAAAATTCCACTCAACTCTATCAAATGCTTTTTCTGCATCTAAAGATATCACCATCGGGTGATCTAAAGATTGTTGAAATCTATTAATCAAACTAATCACACGCAGAATATTATCTGAGGCATATCTATTCTTTATGAAACCTGTCTGATCCATATGAATCAGCTTAGGTAAAAGTTTAGCCAATCTATTCGCTAAAATTTTAGCTATAATTTTATAATCTACATTTAACAACGAAATTGGTCTATATGAAGATATTTTCAAAGGAACTCTATCTTTTTTTGGGATTACTGTAATTAAAGCACTAAAACAAGACTCGGGTAAGTCATAGTGTTCTCCAACTTGACGTAACACATCTCCAAACACTGTAGAAAAATCATCATTAAAAATTTTATAAAATTCAACCAAAAATCCATCGTCACCAGGCGATTTACCATTCGGCATTTCCATCATAGCCATTTTAATTTCTGAATCAGTAAATGCTGCTTCCAACTCCTGTATAACTGCATCCTCTCATTCAACTGTGATAAAAAAAGATCAATTGATCCATTTTCTTGTTTTCGTTCAGATATATATAACTTTTTATAAAATGAACAAAATTCATCATTAATCTCATGAGGTTTATAAGTAATAAGAGAATTCCGTCTAACAGCATGAATAGTCCTCAAAACCTGTAGTAGTTACTTTCTTTAATGGGTAACTTCACCTGGTGAAGGTGGCCCCAGAGTATGGTTGGTAGTGTGGTAAAGTATTGATAGAGAAGACTCTGATAGAGTGTACAAGTCTGTTTCACCTTCTTAGTATATGACAGAAGGCAGAAGGTCACTTGTATTGAGGTTTAAATTTAAATTGGGGATTTTACTTTGGGAGTGTTTATTTCCTATTCAAACATCAGATGCTCTTGCAGAACGTCAAGGTTATTATTAGAGTCATGGTGTCCATGAGGCTGTGATGCATTGTCTGAAGTTATGTGATAGAGTTGGATGGGGGAGATCCCAGGAGAAAACCAGAAGAGACCACCTATTTAGCCATATCTTCAGCATCTATTTACTGGCCCTGCCTCAGTGAGAATGGGGACATCTCCTCCACCCAGCTAATCCATTTTTCACCACTGTTCACAAGAAGCTATGATAGGTTTTAATCTGATGTGTTGTTGGGAGGCAGGTTTGCTCTGATAATTACATGCTGTATTGCATGCAAGTAGTGGTATGTTGCAGATGCCCTTAAGGACTCGCTCCACCCAATCTGCTGGGGTAATGCCATTGATGTGTTAGCGATGAAGAGTATATTCCTTGAACCCCAGTCCTCCCTCTGTGTTTGGACATGGGCATGGACTGTTCCATCATCTGAAGGAGATGGTAATTGAATGTTACAATGTACTGATATCCCGTAAGTACGACGAGCAGTGTGAAATAAAACAAAGGTGCAGAGTACTGTGTGACAAGACAAAGGTTCAGTTAAAAGTGCAAGGGCAGCATCAGTTTAGAAATGGGAAGTCCATTCAGTAGTCTGATAAGGTGAAGAAACTGTGCATGAATCAGGCGGATCGTGTAACTTCTGCTCGAAGGGAGCGGAACTGGCTAAGATGGGTTCGATGATACATCGGCTGATGTATCAAAAGAGGGGAAAGTAGATGGAGTCGATGGAGGGGAGATTGGTTTGTGTGATGGCCCGAGCTGCATTCACAGCATGGCAGTTTCTTACGCTCCTGGGTGGACCTGTTCATGTCCAAAGCTGTGCTGCAGCCAGGGGGATATTTCCTGTGGTGCGTCTGTACAAATTGTTCGCAACGCCAATGGTTGGATCAGGATTTTTAAAAATGTTAAATATCTTTTTAAAATATTTTTATTGGGTTTAACATATTAATCCTGCATACAAAGTCTACTAATAATATCAAAAAAGCATTTCATGTCACAAATTAACATGAATATAATTGAAATCCAGATATATTTGTTCATTAAACATTATTTCTTTAAAATTCATCTGGATAGAAACCGAATGAGTTACATTACACCAAGCCTTGGTCACAACACAGAGTAATATCTGTCTAACATGATGACAGCCATCACTAAATCCGTATATAATCAGTTAATCTAAAAAAAAGAAAAAAGACAAAAAAAATCTTAAACTGAATCTAATCGACCCCCCTGCCCCCAATCAATATTACCTGTTGAAAAAAAATGTAAAGATATGGATCAAATGGCGACCTTCAGAAACCAGACAGAGAATCGCCAGATCATCCGAATGACTTATATCTGCCAATCACGATGGTATCTATGAATGGGTCCTACATCTTTCCAAATTGTAACTTTCTATCTATAAGGTTGTTTTTAATTTTCTTTAAACTTAAATATGACATTACATCACATGTCTTACTGCATATGAGTTGGTGAAGATTCATCTTTCCATTTCATTAAAATTGCTCGTCTGGCTATCAATATGTTAAAAGCTAAAACTTTCTCTTGAGATGCAGACACAACTATATCCACTTCACGAGAAACACCAAACGAGGTGTGATGGGTCGATTTTGATCCTAAAGATCGTTGATAAAATTGAAAAATGTTTTCCCAAAAAATGTTAAATTTAAATTTAGGCATACAACACAGTAGCAGACCCTTGCAGCCCTCAAGCCCATGCCACTCAAATACCCCAATTAACTTGCAATCCCATCTGTTTTTAAAGGGTGGGGGAAAACTGGAGCAGCCAGAGTAAACCCATGCAATCACGGTGAGGTTACAGTTGGCACCAGATTCAAACCCGAGTTTCTGGCACAGTATTTATTCCCAAAAGCTCCACCATGTCCACCTCAGCTCTATTGCTGCAGACCATGTGGGCCACTTCACTTTCTCAAGTTGGCGATCCGCTTGTAAGTTATGAGAAGGTTTCTTTGACCATGTTGAACCAGATACAATGTGCATGGATCATCTCCCTGCATCTTTCCACCAACTACAAGGCACATCCATGACAGGATACTCTCCACTTGCTTGAATGTCTGCAGTGCCAGCCACTCTAAAGAATCTTGACCACCTATACACAGCAGCCGGTCTAGTTGGCCACTTTCCACCATAGTAAGCCTTCATTCACTCTATGCCTAGCGTGTACCACTTATGAAATCCACCGGTGTTATCCTGACAGTACATCCCAAACTCACAGCCTCTTCCACGAAGAAAGACGTGTGGAAGTGCCCCAAACTGCCTATTCCCACCCGAGCAACATCCCATCCTGATATGGAAACACGTTGCCAGTTCTTCATCACCTTTGCGACTAAATCCTGAAACACTACCTAACCAGGAGATGGGTGCCTGGAATGCATTGACGGGGGTGGCGGTGAAAGTGGGTACAATAGGGAGATTCAAGAGACACTCAAATTGGCACATGGAAGTAAGAAAAATAGAGAGTTATGCGCATGAAGGAGTAGGCTACTTAGGTCAGCATAACGTTGCGGGCCAAAGGGGCTGTACTTGTCCTGTAATGATCTATGATCTAACAGCATGTACAACCACTGTCACCAAAAAGGACTGCAAAGGTTCAAGAAACAATTCGCCACCACCTTCTCAAGTACAACGACAGGTAAACAGAAATGGTGCCCCTGCCAGCGACATCCAGATCCAGAGGGGAAAAAAACACATTTAGAACTACTGCGTTGATGCAAATTGCTCTTGACCTCCACCATTGGAAATGGTTCTCTGAATTCATACAAGTAACCCCCTTCATTTTTAAATACCACTGTCTGATGATTACAGAACTTTCTAAGCAATAGGAAAAGGAAGTTATTTATGTCATTTCTCATTTTGACCTTTTAAAATCTGGAATCATTCTGGTGAACATGCGCGAAATTTGAAAAGTGTGTGGAGAAGACACTTACGTGAAAACAGTAATGTTTCCAACAGTCCATCAGATATCACCATCCAGTTTTGTATGCCATTTATACTCAAGTACTCATTTGATTCACGGCTACATTTTGTTATCATCAATACCCATCACATCTGTCAGCTCCAAATGCAACACTTCAGGTGTAATGGTAACAGCCATGCTTCAGATGGTTACATTGTGTGTGTTTCTTAATTCCATTTTATAATTCCCTGTTTCTTATAATTTATACTTGATCCACCTCAAGTACAAACCTGTTCTGCTCCCGTGGGTATCTAGAGGGAAGCACGCTGGCAATGTTTGTCCGCACTTGGCAATTGCCTGCACTGCACCATTTGGAATGAAATCAAGGAGATGAAATTTAGCAGCCAATCAGAAATTCAGGGCATAATGAGCGCCCTTTGCCAGGTGACCACCATGAGGTGCTAAAGGAAACCCCCCGGGATGAGGGAGTGAAACTGCAAAATTCTTTCAGTGGCTCAGTTGATGCAGTACAACTCCAATTATCCAAAATAGTTGGGACCGCGCCTATTTCAAATAAATGGCTTTTTCAGAAAAGTGGTTATTTTTTTTTAAAAACAGCCCAGTGGCAACAGCAAATCACTTGTAAAAGTGTTTAATCAATAGCAAACAACAAGGGAAGGCTTTTTAGTTCTCACCAAAAAAATGCTGGCCACAGCCGATCCCCAAGACCTCCCAACCGCCAACGCAGATCCCCGACTTGTTCCCAATGCCACGGCCAATCACCGAGACCTCCCAACCACCGCCTCTGATCCCCAACTTGTCCGCACCACTGCCTCTCATTCCTGGGGAGGCTTCTGGGCTGGTGGAACACATACTGGCGAGTCAGCAGGCTCCTGTCTCCCCGGTCACTGGAGCTCCTGACACCTGAGTCCCAACTCCAAATCCTCCCCTAGGCCTACCGCACATGTACACTGAGGAGTCTGGTGCGTGGTAGTAGGCTGAGGGGAGGGTTCAGAGTTGGCGTCAGGAGCTCCAGTGTGCTGAGGGGGGAGGGGAGGGAACACCATTGAGTCCGAGGTCCTGGTCCTGCCGGGGGGCTGCTCTCCTTGATGACGCCAGGATAAAGGATTCTTCCGACTGCTTGCAGCTGGGAGATAGTGGCATGCAGTTTGAGAGGGAGAGTTGGAGAGAAACATCAATTGGGGAAGGTAAAGAAGAAATAGAATGAGAGAAGGGAGGGAGTTACCTGAAACGAGGGCAATCATCGTTCTAATTTCACGTCGGGTGAATTTTTTTCAACTTGTGAGGTCAGTTTGGCTCTGAAAAAGAATTCTGATGAATGATCATTTCTGATTTGTTTCGGATATCCTCATTCAGCTGAATTTTTTTTTTAAATTGCATAAATGAGGATTTTGGAGAATCCAATTTTGGATATTCAGAGTTGTACTGTACTTGGAAATTTAATGAATGATAACTGTTCAAATCAGCATCCTTTCCCCTTCGGAAACAGGCTCATCATTTGTTAATTATTCTGCACAATGTTCACTTTACTTGGAAAATTTAATCATTTATTTAAATTAACGTAACACAGAAACAAGTCTTCCTTGTACATTTACTTTGGAACAAAGTTCATTTGATTCTCTTAAAGCACAATAGTTGCTTTGGGGTATTTCGACCCACACAACCCAAGTCTGACTGATGAAGCAAAGCATTGCTCCCTGCCAGTTCTGAAAAGATAGCCAGTGGCAGCAGTGGGCATCCAGGAGCAAGACTTGGCTTACTCCAACTTATACTCTGCCCAAAAGTAATGGAACATGATGGGAAAATTGAGCCCTCATGAATGTAAAAACTGAGGGATCAGTCACAAGCAAATATAAGGATAAGTTTTTTCCTGCCGATATCAGACTTCTGAATGAATCCAAAAAAAAAAGATAAAATTATGTTGTTGTTCGGTATCAATTGATCACTTTTGAACTTTGTCTTATGTCTAGTACTATGTTTGAGATATCTACTGGTCTGCTCACAAAACAACCTCAATCACTACATTTTTGATACATGACAATAAACTTGAACTCAAACTGTTTTCCCAATTTGTATCATTATTTTTAAAGAGTTTATTAAAAATCAGAATCGATAAGTTGAACTACTAAAAATCTGCAAATTATAATCACTCTCTAGTGTGATAGCATTTCAAGTCCAGCAAAACTGACATTTCATTTTACCTGTTCAGGTGTTCAGTCCTGTCACAGAGATTGGAACCAGAACTTCTACCTGTTGATCACAGCATTACAGCTTTTAAATGTAAAGACAGTTTCTGATAATTGCTTATAATTTTGTACCTTTTTCATAATATAAACTCAGTTGCACAATGTTTGCATCAATAATTTAATGGTGAGTATAAGAATGTCCTTCTGTACGTGGTGAATTCAAATAAAGTGGAGATACTTTTAAGAGACAATGTCACACAGAATCTTCCCATTCTTGCTCCACAGAGGCTGGGGGGAAGAAGCTTCGGAGTACAATCCAGAGGAGCACCGAGACGGGTTTAGCGGTTGAAATGAGGAATCGGATGACCCGGCAGCCAAGCCGCGAATCCACGGATGGGAGCATGAACAGTTACAGTTCGGAGGGAAAGTAAGTTCAACACGAAGAACACTTTTGTATCGCAATGCCTTAACAGCAGTGTGCATTGCCACAGAATAAACAGATGTTCAGTATTTCTTAGATCGACAATACATGTCTCCTGTATTCTATTATACAAATCGGACAGATCAAATTCTCCTGGTTCACTGTCTGCACGCACCATCATGAAACTCGAAGGGAGCAGGAACTGTTAGTGATGGTTCAAAAAAGCAAAAAGTGATGGTTCCCCCCCCCCCCAACCCCCCACAAGGAAAGCATAACCATCAGATTAAAAACCCTTGGAGTTAAACAAGACAGTCTGCAGACGCTGGGGTCAAGTGCGACACACCAACATGCTGGAGAAACTCAGCAGGTCAGGCAGCATCTGCAATTTTTCTTGTTAAACTCCAAGGGTCCAGGCCGGAAATGCCACTTCCTACACATGTTGTGTGACCTGCTGAGTTTATCCAGCACGTTTGTGTACGGGAGGTCACATGGTTAACATAGCAGTCAGCGCAACACGTTTACAGCACCAGCGACCCAGTTCAAACCCAGCGGTTTTCTCTACGTGTCTGCGTGAAGTTCCTCCAGCTGCTCTGGTTTGCTCACAGCCTTCAAAAATGTACGAGCATTGGAATTTAATTGGTGTATTTGGACAGTTTAAGCTCATTGGGCTGGAAGAGCCTGTCTAAATCAAAAATAAATCAAAAAGACTGGCCAATTATGGAGGAATAGCATGGGAACTCCCACTCTGAGCTATCGAGGCAAAAGGATGTACTTACTACACAACAGCATTTAACCCCTTAAATCCTGGCATCATCCAGTTTACAAAAGAAGTGATGGCCACCCAAAGCCCCACGCTTTCTTGAATACTTCATTTATAAATTTTAAACCACAATATAATTACATTACGTTCAATTGTAAACTTTTTAAAAAAATTATTACATGTGGTAATAACCCACCCCTAAAAAAGAAAACAGGAAGTAAAATCCGGAGAATGCCAATAAAATAAAACATTTATACCGAAAGGTCCATTGCCCAGAAGTGAGGTCTTCAGAGAGTCCATCATACATGCAAACCCAAATTTTGTAAAGGTGGGCTCCATATTTTCCAAAAAATACTGATTTTTATCACGCAGGTCATGTAAATTTCTCTAGTTGTCTACATCTGCGAAGTTTCAGCCTTCCATGTCTCAATCTATTTCTGACTTCTATGATATTGCTAAACATTTCCTAGAAACTGCTAAACTATTTAATACAAATTCAATCTGCTAAATATTTATTTTTTTAATTTTGGCCTCATAGCCTTGATATTACTCAGTAAAAATAATATCGGGTCCTGTGAGAATTTGGCCCCTGTAATTCATCCCAAAAAAATTACCTACCCCCAACCAAAATTGTCTAACATTAGGGCCATGGTCAAGTTGAAAGACAAAAAAGGTTCCAACCTCAGATCTGTAGATAAAGCATAAATCTGATACGGCAGGATTTAATCTATTTAATTTTTGTGGAGTCAAGTAGAACTGATGCAAAAGTTATATTGAACTATCCTATATCTTCCATTTATGTCATATTGTTCTTACACAAACCCATCCCATCCTTTTCACCTATTTGAGTATTTAAATCTATTTCCCATCTTAATCTTGATTTATGCACCCCAATTTTGGGGATCTTAGTTTGAAGTAAGTTATACAATACTGAAATAGTGTTAGAAATCAGTAATTCTAATTCACTTTGATTAGGTAACGTCAAAGTAGGGCTTATTTTGCCAGATAATGAAGCTTTAACATGGTAATAACAAAATAATGCAAATTTTTCCCTCATTCTTTCAAATGTTATAAATCTCAGATCCTCAAGAATTGGTTACCCATGGACAAAAAGGCATTTTTGTAGACACCTAAACCCCTACTCGTGGAGCAACTTGCAGTGAGGTTTACATTGTAACTGAAACTGGCACATACTGCATGTAAGCACCAATCACCTATTAATGCCAGTCGGAGGGTGATGACTCCTGCTTTTCCCAGGAGTGTGCGCCATCCACCCATTCATGTTGACAGGAGTCATGCATCACCTGTGACATCTTAGATATATGGCTGACACCAGGAAAACATCAAATGAATTGCATGTGTAAGAACCTGTAATTCCTGTATGGAAAAAGTGGCAGAATAAACCCACTTATCGGCTACAGATTTCAGCTGAGGCTTATGCACATCAGATGTTGACCTCTACTGAGAGTGTGGCTTTTACTCTCACTTTCAAAATTCAAGTTTTTTTTAATTGCAATAATACAGAATGTTCTAATGCACAAAGTTGCCTTCTGCCTTCTGTGAGGCAGACAAAGAGTTGCCAAAGAGGGGCCTGACACCCCTTACAGTAAGAGAGAAAGAGAAACAAAAGAGAGTCCCTTCAGAGGTAATGAGCATCCATGGATTCCGCCTCCAGCGCTCCCGCAGCCTCTGCAGCCACACAGACCCCTGTTCAAGCCATCGGCCTCCCTGAGCTCGAGCCAGCAAGGCAGGCCTCTTGCCATGGGTTCTCCTGGTCAATGCATCAGGGGTCGATCCTTGTCGACTTCTAACGGCACAGCTGAGTGGTGGGAGACGTGTGATCATTTGATGGTCTTTCCTTCAATCAGGGACTTTGGGTGTGATGGGAAAAGATGGGTTATAGAGAAGGAGGTTGTTAGATCAAATAAGTGTTTATTCAACACGGAAAACAGAGGGACCTTGGGCGAAACGGTGAACGGGGACAATTTTTAAAAATATTTAAAAGTGGTTCAAATTCCTGCATCCGCCCAGTTGATTGATATGGAAGCTCTTAAATTTAAATTTAAATGATTAAATTTAGACATACATCATAGTAACAGGCCCTTTCAGCCCACAAATCTGTCTGCCCAATTTACAACCAATTAGCCTCCAACCCCTGTACGTTTTGAGGGGTGGGAGGAAACTGGAGCCCCCAGGGAAAGCCCGTGCAGAAAAGCGAAGAACATACAAACTCCTTATGGACAGTGTTGTATTCAAACCCGAGTTGCTGGTGCTGTATCAGTGTTGTGCTAACTGCTATGCTAACCATGCTGCCCCGCAGCGCTGCCCCAGCTTGGCGTTGGGGTATGGACCAGGCCATAGGCCACGATACCCATATACCACCAAGCAATGTCGCCAACAGGAAATCACAACATCAGTGCCCAAGACGTGGCCTTCGCTGACGATTGGTGAACAGCATGAAAGGCCTCCTTAGCTCGTGATCTCAATTGGGACCACAAGAAAGCTACAGGTGCTGAAAAGCTGCAAAAAAAAAAGAAAATCAAAATCTGCAGATGCTGGTAACTCTGGGGTAAAGACAGTAGACGCTCAACACATTCAGCAGGACCCGTGACAGAGGTAATATTCCAGGTGCAAGATGCTTCATCAGAACTCTGCTCCAAGAAACTGCAGAAATTGTTTTCAGGCCAGGATATTTAATCCATGAATTAATAGCTGTTTTGTAAGAGGGGAGTTTTCGAGAAACCCAGTTAAATGCTCAGTTACTGACATGGTTTATGGTAATTTTGCAGATGTAATATTAGCAGAGAACAGAAATGAAAAATCAAGTGCTTGGCCCTCATTCAAATCAGAATGAGTAACAAACTTCCCTCACACCTTTTCACTGCTGGCTCACACCAGTCAAGCCACCTCACTGTGTGGGGCAGTAAGTGCTCACAAGACCCCTAGAAACTGCAGAGGGTTGTAAGCATGGATCACTCCATCATACAAACACCCCCTCCATCTGTACCTCCCCCTTCCTGGGAAACATATTAAGCATCATCCCACCCTGGCCACACTCTTTTCACCCCTCAAGATCCATGGGAATGAGATCACGCACCACCAGTCCGATTTCATTACCACTGTTATCCAACTCCTGAATGACCCTCACTCTTTTGCTCTGTGCTGACTGATCTCTCTCTCTGCAACCCTCCACTTCTCCACTTGTTGTAATATGTATGAGATGTCTAGTTCAACTGCTTGTGAAACAAACTCCATCATTGCATCTTGATACATGTGACAATAAACTGAACTTCACAAACACTAACAGTGAGAGATATAAATCAGGGTTATCTCACGGCCACAAATAATTCTCTCAGAGTAAAATGGGAAAATCAGCACTCTGGTCATTTTTGACTGTCTCTGGAAGGTTCCAGGCAACCAAACTGGAATGATAATTGTGGAATTGTGTGAATCTGTCAGCCATTCATTGGACTGTGGCATCTTTGACAGATATCTTTGGAGAAAGGTTATCATTTTTTATTTGCTCATATAATGCTAACTTTACATGATTTCTGGACCAAATGTCACATCCAAAGGCCTCACCAACCTGAGATACGACAAAGTCTCGTGAAACTAGATTATTCTCATTGTTGCACTGAACAGAGCATTGGTGGTGAGGCTGAGCACTGCTGCCTTCAAGAAAGGGGTAATGAGCTGCCTTCCTGAACTGCTGTGGCCCTTGACATGCCAAACACCAACATTTGCGGATGCTGGTGTCCAGTGAAGCCCACGCAAGGATGGTGGAGGTTACGCAGCATCCACAGGAAGTAAAAGGCAGTTGATCTTTCAGGCCTGAGCCCCTTGTCAGGAGTGGGGAAAATGAAGGTGCCATTGGTTGCATTCAGCAAAACTTTAAGTGCATTAATGCAAAATATTCAATCAGCGGGATGCATTTCAAGACAGGAGTTAAAAATGAATGTTTTGGCACAAGATTTCTGTCATTCTTACAAGATTTTTGAATGCAATTATCTACTCATTGTCCTTCTGTTTCATAGCCTGATCTTTCCTGGTGTTCGATTGGCATCAGACAGCCAATTCAGTGACTTTCTGGATGGCCTTGGTCCAGCGCAGATGGTTGGACGTCAGACGCTTGCAACACCATCTATGGGTGAGCAGCCCTGATAGGTTGTGTCATTTTCATTCAAGGAGAATAGTTGAATGTATTCAGCAATTGAATTCTAGATTTTAAAGACACTGAATAAGTGACACTGAATAAGTATCCCAAAATTCCCTGTGAAGGTTCTGGTGAATTGAAAAACTGCTGTTCAAGAGGCAGGAAACAAAAGGACTGCTAGTTAATCTGTAGTTGGGAACCCACTACGATCCATGATTAAAAAAATCAGTACATCAAGAAAATCATAAACCAACATGGTTTTCTGGAGGGGTGATTGTGTTGAACAAGTTTATTAGAGGTCAATCCCAGAGAGATACAGCACAGAAACAAATTCTTAGGCCCTCTATCCACACTGGCCATTCAACTGCCCATATTTAACCCTAAACCTATCCTCACCCATTTTGTTCACTTCTCCAAGGGTGTAACGAGCAGATTGGAAAAAGGAGAGGCATCAAGTGTGCTGAATGGGGATGGTGGTGATGGCATGGCAGGTGACGACAGGAGCTCACAGCATGACCACAGGCAGATGACTAGTGGAACACACATGGGTTATTTTCAGGTGGTTAATTTGTAACCTGTATCAGTAATTTGTAGAAAAGGGATCGAGACATGTTTGCTGATGAATGAGAATCAGAATCAGAATTTATCATCAGGAACAAGTCATGAAATTTGGTGTTTTGCAGCAGTATTATACTGCAAACATTCTTATTATAATCATCTTACAACATGACTATAAAAAATAACAATTACAGTGGACGAAAAGTAAGGCAGTGTCTTTGGTTCGTCAATTATTCAGGAATCCGATGGTTGACCTTATGCCGCTGAGTGCTCGTCTTTAGGCCCATGTGCTTTTTCCCCCGATGGTGGCAGAGTGAAGAGGGCAGGGTTAGGGTGGGGTCTTTGAGGATAGAGGCTGCTTTTTTAAGACACCGCCTCATGTGGATGTCCTCGATAGAGTGAAGTCTAGTGCCTGTGATGTTGCAGGCTGAGTTAACAACCCTCTGGAGTTTATTCTTGTCCTGAAAGATGATGCCTCCATACCAGACAGTGATGCAACCAGCCAGAATGTTCTCCATGGTACACCTGTAGAAGTTTACGAGAGTCTTTGGAGATGTGCCGAATCTCCTCAAACACCTCACAAAGTATAGCCGCTGGTGAGCCTTCTTTGTGATTACATCGACATGGAGGCTCCAGGACAAATCCTCGGAGATGTTGACACCCAGGAATTTGAAGTTCTTGACCATCTCCACTACTGAGCCCTCTATGAGGACTGAATCATTTTCCCCTGACTCCATTCTGAAGTCCACAATTATCTCCTTGGTTTTGCTGATGTTGAGCGCAAGGTTGTTGTCTTTACACCATTCAATGAGCTGATCTATCTCCCTCTTGTCCGTTTCCTCATTCCCGTTTGTGATTCTGCCGACAACTGTGCTGTCATCAGCAAATTTGTAGATAGCATTGGAATTGTGCCTGGCCACACAGTCATGGGTGTATAACGAGTAGAGCAGTGGGCTAAGCATGCATCCTTGGAAGACGCCTATGTTGATGATCAGTGAGGAGGAGATGCTTCTAATTTGTACTGACTGGTCTTCTGATGAGAAAATCAAGGATCCAGTTGCAGACGAGGGTACAGAGGCCCAGAGTTTGTAGTTTCTTGACAAGTACTGAGGGAATAATAGTGTTGAAGGCCGAGCTGTAGTCGATGAAGAGCAGCCATATGTATGAGTTGCTGTTTTCGAGGATATCCAGAGCTGAGTAGAGAGCCAGCAATATTATATCTGCTGTGGAGCAATTGTGACGATAGGTGAATTGTAGTGGGTCCAGATCTGACACAAATTGGATGGCATACGAGGTATTAAGAGTCTGCAAACTGATGTACGCAGGTGAAACATATTGGGGGGGGGGAGGTGGAGGGAAAAATCATGGCAGGTGGAGTATGTAGGACATGTGAGGATATTGGAAGAACAGAATATTTAAATGAACTAAACTGCTGAAGAGCTAGACACTGTGTCCTCATGTTTGAAAAACAAAGTTAGTATACAGTTATTAGCAAATAGACTGTTGGCCTTTATTGCATGGAGTATGACAACAGCAGAGCACCTGGGTAGTACATTCATGAGACTACACCCATCCACAATTCTGGTCTCATTCGTTATCGGGGATATGTTTGCATTGGAGGCAGTTCAGGGAAGATTTGCTGGTTTCTTCATCACTGAAAGATGTTGCCTTATGGGAGAATGATGTGGTGCTCACGCATGTTATCATCGGATTCCAGAAGAGTTAGACGTGAGCATCTAAGATTCTGAGGGGTCTTGACAGGTCGGTGGTGAGAAGATGCTTCCTGTCATAGGGAATCTAAAACTGGGGGGATGGTTTCAGAAATTGGGGTGGCCTATTTAAGATAAAGATGAAGAGCAGTTTGCCTGTCCCAAAGATTTGTGTATCTACCTCAGGGGCAAAATTTCAGTCTGTGGAGATCTAAGGAGTGCAGTTAAGTAAGATCTGCCCTTCCCACTCTCAAAAAAACTGATCAGGTCAATTGGGCTTTTTGGGCAAGGCCATAAGACATAGGAGCAGAAATAGATGATTCAGCCCATCAAGTCTGCCCCACCATTTAAACATGAGCTGATCCATTTTCCCACTTAACCCCACACTCCGCTCTTCTCCCCACAGCTTTTTATGCCCTGGCCAATCAAGAACCTGTCACTCTCTGCCTTAAAGACACCTAGTACCCTGGACTCCACAACCCCCTGTGGCAACAAATTCCACAGATTCACCATCCTCTGGCTGAAGAAATTCCTCTGCATCTCTTTCAATCCCAAAGTTGTGCCTTCTTTTCCTAGACTCTCCCACCAATGGAAGCCACCTTTGTAGATCTAGTCTGTCCATGCCTTTCATCATTCACAATGTTTCAATGCGATCCCCCCTCATTCTCCGAAATTCCAATGAGGACAGGCCAAGATCTGTCAAACGCTCCTCATATGATAATCCTTTCATTCCCAGACACATCCTTGTGAACCTCCTCTGACTTGTGAGGGGTCAATGATCACCATCACTGGCTTGTGCCATCTTTGAGGAGGGTCGAGCCGTGGGAAGTACATAGCTGTACAATGTCGAGGGGAAGGAGCATTCTCCACAAGAACTCAAAGAATTAGGTCAAGCACTGGGAAAGCAGCTTTCTGTATTTACCACCTGCTGTCCCCTCAATCAATGATTTTGGTTTTAAAGAGACAATGAGGAAAACGAGGACACAATGTGGTCAACAAACATGTTTATTCTTGTGGCAATAAGGTCATGTTGAAGATACCCTGCATGAGGTTGAATCCCCCTATGGCCCACTTCAAACTCAGTCTGATTCGCTAACCTAATGTGCTTAAGAACCTTAGTTTTCCACCTGTCCCTACTTCTGAATTTCCCCAAATGTACGACCCACCACAAGTTCACAGCCTTCCTGTACCCAACCATGTTCCCTAAACACACTTCCTCACCATGATCCAAACTGCTGCATTGGCCCACTGCCCCCACCCACATATCATAACCTCTTCCTTTCCCAAATACTTTCTGATTTCACATTCCCAATTTCTTTCATCAAACACTGTGCCAGTCTTCCCATCCAATCCCTTCACCCACTGAACACCTCCCCACCACCATCCAAACACCAGCATGGGCTTCCCCAAATTTATTCCAGTCTTCCACTCCTGATCTCTCTTCACCTGCTGGTCTCAAGTGCAAATTGTGGATCATCTGCTCCCAGTTCTCTTTGTTGCCCACCTCTCTGACACCTCATACCTAGCACTGGAATATTACACTCCTCAAGTCACCATATTGAACTCCTAAGACCTCTGGCTGTCAATCTCTCCTTTCAGAAGGAAGACACATGGTGGAGGAACCAAGTGAAGGTGTGGACTTCACTACACTTTCAGTTTCACTGCACTTTCAGCGAGGAGGTGGTGACTATGACACAGACAATCTGGAGAAACTCAGCAAGTCACACAGCATCCATAGGGAGTAAAGGGTAACCATGGTTTTGGACCTGGACCCTTCATATGCAACAACAGGCAGGCATCTGAATAAAAGGTGGGGGGAGGGGAGAGGATAGGAGGGAGAAAGTTGGGGGGAGCACAGGCGAGCAGGTATGTGGTAATAGTGGATACCAGTGGGAGGGTAAAGGAGAAAAACATGGAGAGATGATAAGGGAGAGGACAGAGGGGTAGCTCTCTGGTAGGAGTGGGAAGGCAAGGGCGAGGAGAGCCAGGGAGGGATAGGGAATGAGAGATACCTGGGGGTGGGAGTTAACGGAAATCTATGTAGAGCTCTTCACCCCAGCATCTGCAAATTATTTTTGTTTAACTCAATTTAAAAAAATCATTCCTGAGCTTTCTGGATCGTTAAAGCACACCTCAAGGGAGGGGCTAGAATTTCCAGTTGACCAAGGTTAAAGCAGGTAGCTTTCACAACAACCTGACCAAAATGTCACTTCACCAGGAATGTTGAGTGCAGAGTCAGGACAATCATACAACCCATCCTCTCACCTGCTGCTCCAACACCTTTGTGAAGTCTAAAAGTTCTGGCTGAATTTTACCATTCTCATCACCTAGTGCATGGGATTGGTATGAAAATAGAAATGACGTGTTTACCTGAAAAGAAAAAGAAATGAATGAGAACTATATTTTCTTTTCTCATTTTATTGAATGAAACAACTTGCCCAACTGCTTCAAGATGCACAGGTAACATGGTGTTTGTTTGGTGGATCAGACTGAGGACAGCTGAGGAATGATCTAAAGTTTTAGCAAATAGTAATATCCAGCTAATTTCCCAATGAACCTCTGCTAACTTTGCAAAAAGAAGGAAACACTGAAAGGTTTAGCAGGGCATTTTGGAGGCACAAGTACTTTCCACCAACTTTAAACCACAAGCACGATTTCAATCATAAGACTGTGACGTCAAGCATCAGGTCACAATCGCATCTCATGAACTTGTGGGAGATTATTTCTACTTTTATGAAGGCAACAAAGAGAGGAATTTCATACCCACACATTTAATGGATTAAGTTTGAAATATTGTGATAAGTTTGTTAGTGGTTTTATATTAAATAAAATATTTTTAAAAACAAATTTTTAAATGTTATTAACAGCAGGGTAGAAACTGATTCAGGCCATTTAAACCCAGGTGACCCAATTAACTTACAACCCTGCATGTTTTGGAGGGTGGGAGGAAACTGGAGCACCCAGAGGAAACCCACGCAGACAAAGGGAGAACATGCAAACTCCTTACAGACAGTGCAGGATTCTAACCTGGCGCTATAATAGTGTCTTGCCAACTGCTGTGCTAGCCATGGCACCCAATAGTTTTTTACTGATGTTGTACATCCCACCACAGTACATCAGTTCTTTTGTATTATTTTGCTTTCTTCAACAAAGTTATTCTGTCACAGTTCCAGAGAATGACACTGGCCTTTGGGAGCCAGGGGCCCAGGAATGAGACACATAAAGAAATGACAGCAGGGTACTGGTAATTTTTGGAGGCTTGCTGTGATCCTTCAGGCCTGTTTATTTCCAACACTGTCGATTGCAATGCAGCCAAGCAGCAAAGGCCGGGCACACACTGCATTTAAACCAATAGCTACTCGCAATGTCTCACTAGGGAGAGGTGGAGCAGAACAAGGCATTATGCTGATATCAAAGTGGTGACAGTCTTAACGACTGTACTGCAAGAGCAGCAGGAAAAGGAACACTGACTGTGTCCCATTGATCCAACATTTTACACATCACTCCCTTGATCTAAATAAACCTTCAAATGACCATGATGATACAGATATTCCTTGCAATATAAAGTGAAATTCCTCTGACAGTTTCCTTATTTCAACTTAGTTTAAAATCACATGTTATGATGAATTCTACAGGAATACAGACTGTCAGTGACTGCCATGTATTAATGTATATAGAGGATTGGCAGGGTTGGGATAAATAAATGGGTATTCCTCTGGTTGGCAATCAATGGTGAGTGAAGTCCTTCAGGGGTCGACGCTGAAGCCACAACTGTTCACAACAAACATTAATGATTCAGAGTAGTGTACCTAAGTTTACCAATGACACTTGAGCGGAAAAGCAGAGATACAGAGTTTAAGTGAAGGGAAAGGGTCTGGCAGAAGGAGTCCAATGCTGGTAAGTTTTGTAAGAAAGTATAATAAATTAGGCTATTATTTAAACAGTGGAAAGTTGCAGCATACTGTTTTGCAGAGAGATATGAGAGAGCTTGTGCATAAATCATGAAAAACTAGTTTGTAAGTGCAGCAGGGGATCAAAAAGGCGTTCATTGCTGGAGGCAATGAATTTCAGAGCAGGGAGGTTCGGCCACCACTATACAGGGTACTGGTGAGGCTGCACCAAGGTCGGTGCCAAGGGGTGGGCATTCGTGGGCAATGACCACTCTCCAACAAGGAGCTGTGCCCCCACCGCTCATGGTCATTGCACTCTGTCAGCCCCGCCCTTGGCCCTAACACTAGTGTGTGTCAAGTGTCACTAGCATCTAGATTGATGCATGCTACCGACTCTCCACCTGCCCCCTGGCTGCACCCATTGGCACAGGTAGGTCCCACACATCAGACAGCAGCCTCCTCAACCACCCCCCCCCCCCACCGCCGAACGAGATCTCGAGCGCTGCAATGTCCCTACCTCTAGCATTCCAATGACTCCCCCCCCGCAACATTCATTCTGGCGCTGACCCTGGGTTGCACCTGGAATACTGCGTGCAGTATTGATCTCCTTGGATGAAAAAGGCTTTGGAGGTGGTGCAGTAGATTCTAGAAATAAACTCAGTTGAGTTAGAGTTGCATTCTAAATGTATATGACATGACAATAATGAAACCTTTACCTAAAGAGGAGAGATTGAGTAGACTGGGACAATTTTCCTTGGAGTTTAGAAAGATGAAGTAGGGATCTTGTAGAAACATAAACTATTGAAACATGGAGGTTGTTTCCACTGGCAGGTGAGACTTGAACAAGGGGACATCGCCTCAAGATTCGGAGAAGTAGATTTAAGATGGAGATGAGGAGAAACTGCTTCTCCCGATGAGAAGTGATTCTGTGGAAGCTGCTTGATTTAATGTTTTTTTTCAGACATAGATAGACTTTTGAATAATAGGAGAGTTAGAAGTCGTGGTGAGCAGGCGGGTAGGTGGAGCTAAGTCCACGGCCAGATCAGCCACGATCTTTGGTTGAATGGGGGAGCAGGCTCGATGGGCCGGATGGCCAACTCCTGGTCTTGTTTATTGTGCTAAGAAAGGAAGGAGTGTCACCATCAGTGTTTGAGATGAAGGAAATGAGCTGGAACAGATTGGGTGGCCATCTTTGTAGGGTTGGGTTGCTTCTGTGGTATCCTTCTCACATTCAATCTTCTGAATTGCCCCGTGCTATTTAATATTTGTCCACTGACAAAAAGGAGCAATGTGTCTACCCACATAAATGACGTTTAGTGTCCAGCTGCAATGAACATCTGAGTTATCTGTAGCAATTAAATTTTTGATCAACCTACACTCTTTAGGAAGAAACTAATCTCTCACATTTTAATTCCTCTCCCTGGTGATACAGCTAAAAAAAGGAGAATTAAAGGAGAATTTGTATTTGAAGAAATCAATGAGCCTTAATGCAATACCAGCCCAGGGGACCTTTCGGTACACAGGACAAGAACAAAATTCGATGGCAATATCACAGAAAGAACCACCAGGCTTTGCTCATCACATGCTGCAGAATTAGATTCAGAAATCTGGAGAAACTTTGTATCCCAAAAACTGCTGGTGGTGTCTGGCGCAGAGTGGAATTAGATTGCCCACTCTTCACACAGTGGGAATATCAGCCAGAAAATGAGGGCCATTGCAAATATGGAACATTCTGATGGCCAGTCTTGGAACTTGACTCAGTCTTGGAACTTGACTCAGACTGAAAATTGGTCTCTTTAGATCGCATGTGCATCAGTGTAATGAGTTTGATCTTCTTTATGTGCAGGTGACATCCAAATCGGCATGTTGGATAAGAAAGGGCAATTGGAAGTCGAAGTTATTCGAGCTCGAGGCTTGATGGGAAAACCCGGCTCCAAAGCTTTACCCGGTAACCAGACTGTTCCTCAACACTCACATTTATCGTCAGAGAACATACATTACATCACATACCACCCTGGGATCCTTTGTCCTGCAGGCCAGGAAGAATTTCTATCTATTTCTCCCTTCTATCCACAGGTTGAGAAGCAGCTATATAGGAATTTATGGGGATTTTAAAGATTGTATCGTGAAGCATTGTTACCAATTTGGTTGGTGTTTCAATTGCGGTTTTCCTGCGAACCAGCTGATATCAGTTATTCTGAAGCATTGGTTTGATGCTTTCCTAAGCAAAGTGTCAGGCTCACTGGGCTTAGCATGTGCTTGGAATCAGTAGAGCTCCTTTCCACCCCACCAGTCACAACATGCTGCGATATTCTCAGAGAGTTGCGGGTTCTGGGTGGGAGAGGACTTAGCTGCATGTCAGGGTGAGAATGATGTGGAACATGTTTGTCACAATTAAGGTGAATTGTGCTATCTCAGCCATGAAATAACCATGGACCCCACTGAGCATCTGGCAAGAGATCCCAAAGGCAAGGCCTCCTTGCCAGAGAAATCCAAGCTAGAGGTGCCACCCCCCTGGATCTTTCTTGACCAGTAATGGAAACAACTCGTTGATGAGCAATATATGCATTGACATTTTCAGAGAAGATTGTCACTGAAATCGTCCCGCTAAAGGCAAGGCTCAATCACCTAGACATGCCAGGGTTTTCCTGCCTTCAAACAGGACATTGACTGGTTCTGAACTTGGGTTCTGAACTGTCACTGGTCTGTACCACATGTGCCAGTTTGCCCTGAATGAAGGACACCATGGACCGCATGCACCACAAGTTGGTGTCCCTTGAACATCAGTACTTGGTGCAGCCTAGAAGCCCCTCAACCCTGATCCCCATCAGCCCTTGGTTGTAGATCATCCCATCTCCGTTCTCTGATGCAGAATTGGGTAGTAGGCAGGAGCTCCTCACATACAGCCAGGGTACCAGCCACATGCCCACAATCCAAGCAACCATCTACTGTAGACAACCTGATGCTATGAGAGGCAAGTGTCAGGGCACAGTGAGAGGGAGCCCTCCTTTTCAATATCTGCTTATTCACTGGAGGTAGATGGGAAAAGGAGGAAGGAAGAAAAAAGGCAAACAAGACCTATGTGCTTAAACCATCTGCGTGCGGCAGTCCCAAGATGCTTGCACATGGAGAGGCAGCTGGAAGAAGAAATTGGGGACAAGCTGTAATCCTCTACAAACTCTGCACCATGAGAGACCACATATTTTGTGGAGGCCCTTCTTTATGTGGAACTTCTCTTGTCCTCAGACCACTATGCACATGATCTTGTTGGGCACCTCGGTACTGTCACAGGCATCAATTCCATGAACCCTTCTCTTGTAAATGAATGTGTTGCAGGGTGTATGTAAACAAAGGAATGTGGCTAGGGCTGTTGGAGGAGGAGTATGTGAGAGTCTGATGGGACATGTTATTAGGTAAGTGTGTGTGTATGTTTGTGAATGTATATGTGTGTTTGTGTATATTTATATATGTGCGTGTCTGTCGGAGCATGTGTGTGTATGTGTGTGTTCGTATGAGTGAGTGTGTGTGTATGTGTTTGTATGAGTGTGTATGTGTTTGTATGAGTGTGCATATGTTTGTATGAGTGTGTGTGTGTCTTTGTATGAGTGTGTGTCTGTGTCTTTGTGTGTATCTTTGTATGAGTGTGTGTGTATGTGAGTGTGTGTGTGTCTGCGTCTTTGTGTCAGTGTCTTTGTATGAGTGTGTGTGTGTGTGTGTGTGTGTGTGTGTGTGTGTGTGTGTGTCTTTGCATGAGTGTGTGTGTGTGTCTCTCTGCCTGCATCATGGGACAGTCATTGGGCAGCGGTGTCACTGACATTTCCTATGATTTACCTCTGAGTCCTGGGGTAAAACACAGGATTCTGTTGACACGGTGGTTAAGTGAAAAAAACACAAATGCTGGAGAGACTCAGCAGATCAAACAATGCCTTTATGTAGCCAAGGTGAAGATACATCATCAACCTTTGGGGCTTGAGCTTGATCCTGAAACGTCAGTTCTATATCTTCACCTTGGCTACATAAAGGCACTGTTTGACCTGCTGAGTCTCTCCAGCATTTGTGTGTTTTTTTAACCTCTGAGTCCTGCTGTCTCAGCGCTGTTTCTTCATGCCGTGCTGCTTTGCAGCTACTCAGGATTGTCTCCCAGGCGTCTCTTTACCTCTTCACTTCTCCCTTTGCACCATGAGAGCAGCGTCGGAAAGTTAGGGTGCCTGCATTTGACCATGGTTTCTAGTAAAACGTTCCAGAGAGGTACCAGTACATTCATGTTGGAGGCAACATGAATCAGTCCTTCAGTCAATTATAATTTCTCTGGGGTGAGCAATTAGGGCTGCACTCTGCATGTACTGTGTGCTAAACACTGGATGGATGCTCCACCTACATGTCAGGCGTTTGCATGAATTCCAAGCAAATGCTTCGCTGTGTCAAGTTTTGCACACAACAAAGTAACCAGGGTACATTATCCAGCACAGGGTGTGTTTATTGGCTAATCCCTTTACACTTCCACTCAAAAATCTATCTCGCGTAAAACAGATTTTTTTCAATGACAGTAAAGCAGTGGTTTTTTTATTGTTGCCAATTTTACATTTTTAGAATAATGTTCAAGTGAAATATAAACCAGTTGCAGTAGTTCCAGTAAAATCGCCATGGAGGACCTAACCATCTAGAATTTAAAACTGCAGGCAGGGAAGGCATCTGTTCATTAAATATCCAGATCTACCCCAATTAAGTCTTTGTGGGGAGGTTGGGGGGCGGGGAGGAAGCTTCCATTGGCTTAGTACTTTATGAAAATGATACTCGTTCAGACTTCCAAGACGTATAGAACACAGCATTGGCTCTATTTTGGGCAGAGACCTTAGCAGGGACTCGCATGGCTGAACATGTGTTGCCACTGTCACAGCTGCATATTGTACGTGAGTCACTCATATGCACCTTCCCCCAGTGCCGACACAGATGTCCAAAGTCATTCTGACAGCAGTGATGACAAGTCAAGAACAATTACATTTCTTTCAAGGAAATTGGAACAGAGTCATTCTTTTTAACTCTTGGTAACCTTGCACAGCATTGCTTATATCTTTTTAAATGTCATGACACAAGTAATTTCAATGGGAAACTATGAAAGTCTGCCAGGGAGAGATGAATCATTCAATATCAAAATTCAATCATATATTGAGTTTAAGAGTAGATTATCAAATTTCTATTGCGGATCATAATATTTCAGGGCTTTCCTGCATCTCCGTATTTATAGGTGCTGTGCAGTAGAACATTATCGAATCTCATTTGGAGTCTTTGCAGCTTTTAGCCACATTTAACATGAACATGAGGAGCAGGTTTTAATGATTGCAGGCCCAGTTTTGACATTTAAGAAAAATTTGGATCGGTACATGCATGGGAGGGGTATGGGGGGGTGGGGGGAGATAGTCTGGGTGTAAGTCAGTGGGATGAGTTAGAATAATCATTTGGCACATATTAGATGGGCCGAAGGGCCTGTTTCCATGCTGTAGTGTTCTCTGGTTCAAAATTAGTGGACTCTGCATTTGGAAAGGCCATTCTTTATTGGCTGTTGCCAGCGAGTCCAATGTACCCATCTCCCACTCGATAGATTCAGACATAATCACCGCTGTAGGTTCTTACCAACATCTCTCCCTAGTGATGTCTTCAATCCCCTTTCCTCGTCCCCCCGACATAGTCTACGCACTCCCTTCCCACAATGATATTCTTTAATTTCCCATCCAACCACCCCCTTTCACCCCCCATCAGCTCCCCTGTTCGTAGTGCCATGGGATCCTCCCCTTTGACCCATACCTCTCCCTTACCAATTCCCACTCAATCCCTGCATGCCAGCTTTCACTACCCCTCCCCAAAGGGAGTTGTCACCATGAATTTTCAATGGATTTTCCTATCCGTTATCTTCTCCTCGAAACTGCACCCAAGCCTTTCAGTATCTTGAGTTTCCTCAACAGCAGGAAGAACCAGATGAAAAGGTCTTTGAGCACCTTTGTGAGTTATGGAACAGTTCCACCATACTTCATCTCCTGAATCTCGATTGTAATAGAACCTGAGAGTTCAGGAAAAACTGGTGTGTTCCCTCCACACAAAATGTTTTAATGCCATTTTTTTACATATGGAACTTCCAGACATAAGAATATTACTGCAGTTCCCAGCCCACATATATAGAGCAAGAAGACTTTAAGCATGTTGATTTATTTCTGGTAAAATGGAAGCTCCAGTTGCCCATAGGACTTTTACATGAGCAGGGTATAAAATTAGCTTTTATTCCCACTCTCAAGAGCGCAGGGTTCACTGCAAATCCACCAAATCAAGTTCTACCATAACTCACCACAATGTGTGCAGGGGTCCCGGAGACAAGCAGAACACAATTCGCAGATCTGCAAAGCCCTGTCAATTTAAGCATTAGTTCTCAGAGTATGCAGGGACAGGATCAATGCTTCACTGTGTCAAGTAATCACGTTATGCATACAACAAAGTAATTGGCGTACATTATCCAGCACAAACTGTATTTATTGACTAATTCATTGACTGCAATGCTCCTCAATGTCCAATCTGGATCTCAAGGAACAATGGTGAATTAGCACCAACATAAACTACATAAGCCAAAGCAAAAAGATAAATACATGTTATAATTTTTAAAAGATATTTATGACAGAATGCTTCCTACACAAGACTCCATTTTCTTTAAAAATGGCAATATTTAACCAAATTCCATTGCAAGAACAGTACATAGTTAGTACAAAAATGACATTATCTAAAGAATATTATGACTACAACTTTTTGACAAAATATATGAATCACTCTAGCATTGATTTTTCTATTTATAGTTCTGTGGAATAGATCTTGCTAAAGTACCTTGTAATATTATTCCTGTCTATCTACTACCCAATCATTATATCATTGCCCTTGTATTCAGAACAGACCATATATTACCATGTTTTCAGAACAGGTCGTATATTAGCTTGTATTCAGAACAGGCCATATATTATTGTGTATTCAGAACAGGGCATCTATTACCGTGTATTGAAACTGCAATTCTTTTCTTCCTTAGCATCATACGTCAAAGTTTACCTATTGGAAAATGGCATCTGCATAGCGAAAAAGAAAACAAAGGTGGCACGGAAAACACTTGACCCTCTGTACCAGCAACAGCTGCCATTTGAAGACAGTCCCCAGGGAAAGGTTCTTCAGGTGCCCACTTTTTGTCTAATTATGTTGTCTTGGTTTGAAGGCATGTTCAGCTAAACTTCTAAACTATTTACTGGGGCGCTCCCAATTCCTGCTGTGACCATAATTTGAGACGTTCTCCCAGCTTCTGCCCATAATCCGAACTCCATGTCTTGCCCCACTTTAAGTCTTAACAAATGGCCCAAAGCCTCCCTGTTCCAGTTTTCTGCCATTTCTATGAACTACGTTAAATTCTTATAATTCTCTATTAACTAATATAAGAAACAAATTTCCAATTTCAAATGATGTTACAGCTGCATCCAGGTTATTTTGTGGGAACTTATATCTGCCTTGGATTCCACGATTAGATTAAGGGAGAGAGACATCAGTGACCAAAGCAGCAAATCAATGATTTTCATCTGTAAACCTCCCTAGTTACGGGGAAGAAAGTGGTATTGGTTGGTATGTTCACAGATGAGATTCTCTCCAGCTAAAATTGTAAATTCTAAAGTGTCAACATCAAAGTTCAAAGTTCAGTTTATTGTTAGTTTATTGGCCATCCTTCAGTTCAAAGAAGGCACGTTGTTGTGCAATTCATCTGGGGATATGAAGTTGACTTTCCAGTCCCAGTCTAGAAGCACAGAGTCCAGCACGGTGGGGCCACTGGAAGCCTGTTTTTCTAACAACCGTGGCTGCTGCTTTGTGACACCATTCACAGTTTTACATCAGTTTTTGGCAGTGCCTGCCTTCAAAACTGGTGTCACCTTCATCGCACAGGGCTCGTCAATGGGACCTGTCAGCAGCCGCAGCTTCTAGTTCTCTTGGCTGGATGCCCCACAGTAGTGTAGGGTTTTCTTCACTGTGTCTTTATGGCACTTGCATGGATGACCTGGAGGTCTCCTTTCAGTCTTCAGAGTAAACACAACCCTGAGGTTCTTTTTCCTGCAGGCCTGGCAGAATTGCCACTTCTTGGTAGTGCCAAGAACTGTACTCAAGAAAAGATGTATATACAAAAGTGGGAAATGCAAACTAGTGGAGAATGCAAACTGACTGCAATACAGAAAAATAATATTCAATAATAAATAGTTTGCAAAGTAAGAGTCCTTAAATGAGTTCCTGATTGAGATTGTTGTTGAGGAGTCTGGTGGTGGAGGGTAGCAGCTGGTGGTACTGACATTACTCTGGAATGTGAGCAATGTTATGCCAGGCAGAAGGCAATTTTGTGTAATATTACATTCTGTACTATTACATGGCAATAAAGGAATCTTGAATCCTGAAGGTAAACTTCCCATGAGATTTACCTTGTACACTCTGTTATGGAGGTTTCCACAAAGTGGTTACAATATAGGTATGTCTTAAGTTGAAACCTTTATAATTAGGAATGTAGGTTGTAAGGTAAAACATCATGAGATGGGAATGTGTAAGGAGTTACCCTGTACAGGGCTGTAACAAGATGTGAATGCATCCTTGTACTTACAAGATAAGAGAGACATTGATGGATTGAGAGGCAGGAAGCTAGCAGGGAAAGGATAGCAACAGTTTTAGTCATTGGACAAGTAATGATATGATGATGTTCTAAGCACGTATCCAAGGGTATAAAAAATCACCATTTTGCTGATAACGGCAGAATGCATTCTCCGACTAACATGGTTAGTCGCAAGTGTTACAATCCGGTAATAAAGAACAAAGAACCCTGATTTCGACTCAGTCTGGTGTTTGTCTCACTCATTCATGAACAAAGCAGACCTAACAAGGTATAATTTGACCCATCATTCAGGATAATTATGTTAATTGTAAAGCTACTTCATTCCATTTTCTGTACCTATTAAGTGAATTAATAAGTGTATGCCCTTGGTGCTTCCCCTGTCTTGAGCAACCACAGGAATTGTTGTCAACTGGAAGAGCTAAAGCTCTAAGTTTGGTAAAGGTGACAATCATCCAGTTAAACTGTGGCCAGCACATTTCAGGAGATGGTTGTCGTACAGTTTGAGGGGGTACAGGCAGGCACAAAGGATCATCCTGATTTTCCAGGAAACCCCTGCAGACATTCCTTATTATCAGTGCACAACAGTGGTCGAGGACAGGGTTGACTGAGGTGATGTGGTGAGAGTTAAGGCAGAAGCACCTCAGTTGGCTCATCTTACAATGAGTGAGGGTAGAGGACAGGAGAGCAATGGTTAAAGGGGATTCTATACTGAGGTGACCAGATGGGTGTTCCGTGGTAGCAAGCACAATTCCAAATGGTAGGGGTGCC
The DNA here is from genome assembly GCF_036971445.1 of Narcine bancroftii. NCBI lineage: Eukaryota > Metazoa > Chordata > Chondrichthyes > Torpediniformes > Narcinidae > Narcine > Narcine bancroftii. The sequence continues at coordinate 212,410,534 of NC_091470.1, forward strand.
TAGAACCCATGGAGGGGAGAGCAGCCAAAGGTCACATTCATATCAATAACAATGCCATTGATGGACTAACAAAGACAACTCCTGAAGGCTGATATTAAGATATTAGGGAAGTGATTAACCTCAAACTAATGATTTCCAGATGACTCCAGGTGCCTTATGCACTGATTCTGGAATTCAAAGGGTGTGAATGATGCAATTATACAGGAGAGAGGGTTTCGCATGCCTGGGGTATTGGGATGGATTCTGGGGAAGTTGGGAACTCTGCAACGAGATGCACTGCACATAAAAAGTTTTGAGATAAATATCCTTGTGGGGTGGGCTACTAGGGAGGAGGTCACAGTCAACCTTTATTGAGACTGGTTGAGAGGAGGATTGGGTGTATGGGCTGAGAAGAGGGTAGAGTAAATGCAACAAAGTTTTTGCACTGAGTGTGGGAGAGGCAAAATGAGAGGACATGGGTTAAAAGTGAAAGGGGAACTGTTTGAAGGAACATCGGGGAAATTTCACGAGGGTGGTGGGACTGTAGAACGAGCTGCCAGCTGAATTGTTAAAAAGTTGGACAGGCACATGACTGGGAGGAGTATGAAGGGATATGGTTCAGATTTCAGATCAATAGGATTAGACATAGACTAGACTGAATGTTCTGTCCTGTACTTGTTGGATGGCTCCACAGTTCTTTGAAAGCAGAGTGGAAAATGGAAGCTTGTAAAATTAGTGGGAGAGCTTGGAAGACCAGAGCTGCCAGCAGCCGCTTGAATATAAATCAATCTCAAAGGTATGGGAGACAATCAAGAGTCCCTCGAAGTAGAAGGTGGCTCTGGCTAACTGAGAGCTGGATGACAAGCTGTAAACTGTTAAATTAAGGCAAAAAAGGAAATACATATGAAATATTAGGAACGGAACACTGCACACAAGCTGAGAGAGCGCGAAGGATGGAGGTAAGATGTTTAATGAAATGTTTATGACTGCCTTTGGAAAGGTGGGGGTTGTCAGAGTGAGAAAGATTGGAGAGGATTTTGGAAGAGATGAAGAATTTTCCCAAGGCAGGATAGCAAGCCCCAGAATATATATGTATAAAGTGAAGTCAGGGGGGAGGGGTTTAGGGGAGATATCAGGGGAACCCACAACTGGCAGGCACCCACAACTCTTTTGGTGCACAGACTTGTAGGTGCCTGCCAGCCAGAGCTGGAGGCTGGAACAATAAGGGTATTTAAGAGACCTTGAGACAGCACATGAAGAAAAATAGAGGGTTACGGGGTTGGGAGGATTTATTTTTAGAGAGGTAGGTATTTATTGGTCAGCACAACATTATGGGCAATGGCCTGTTCTGTGCTGTAATGTTCTATGTTCTAATTAAGGAGCTTTGAAATTGAATATGTCAGAAAGCTTGGATGAAGCATATCCCAGATTGTTAAAGGAAGCAAGAGAGGACATTTTGGAGGTGCTGGCTACATTGTTCCAATGATCTCGAGTGCAGGAACGGTCTCAGATGTTTGTAAGGCTTTCAACATTATTTATTATTCATAATGGGGGAAGGAATGAACCAGGTAATTAGGAACTGATTGGAATCATTTCCAAAGAAGGGTATAAACACGCTGATTAATTTAGGAAAGTTGAGGAGATCGAGTTCAAGAGCCGTGAGTTAATGTTGCAGCTCAAGAAAACTCTGATTAGACCTCAGTTGGTGTATTGTGTTCAGTTCAGGTCATCTCATGACAGAATGTGTGTAGAAGCTTTGGAGAGAGTGCAGAAGAGATTTGCCAAGATGTTGCCTAGATATGAGACAAGGTTAACAGAGCTGGGGCTTTTCTCAGAATCAGAATCAGAACTTATTGTCATGAACAAGTCACGAAATTTGTTGTTTTGCGGCAGCGTCACAGTGTAAACATTCATATAAACCACCTTACAAAATAAATAAAAATAGTGCATGAAAAGTCAAAGTGAGGCAGTGTCTTTGGTTCATTGATTATTCAGAAATCTGATGGCAGCGGGGAAGAAGCTGTCCTTGTGCCGCTGAGTGCTCGTCTTTAGGCTCCTGTACATTTTTCCCTGATGGTAGCAGAGTGAAGAGGGCTTGGCCTGGATGGTGGAGGTCTTGAGGATAGAGTCTGCTTTTTTGAGACACTGCCTCATGTAGATGTCCTCGATGGAGTGAGGTCTGGTGTCTGTGATGCCACAGTCTGAGTTAACAACCCTCTGGAGTTTATTCTTGTCCTGAGACTTGGTGCCTCCATACCAAGCAGTGATGCCACCAGACAGAATGCTCTCCACGGTACACCTGTGGAAGTTTACAAGAGTATTTGGTGAAGTACCGAATTTCCACAGATACCTCACAAAGTATTGTTGGTGGCGGGTCTTCTTTGTGATTGAATTCACAAGAAGGCTCCAGGACAAATCCTCAGGGATGTTGACACCCAGGAATTTGAAGTTCTTGACCCTCTCCACTACTGAGCCCTTGATGAGGACTGGATTGTGATCCCCTGGTTTTGCTGATCTTGAGCGCAAGGTTGTTGGTGTGACACCATTCAACGAGCTGATCTATCTCCCTCCTGTACACTTCCTCGTTGCTGTTTGTAATTCTGCCAACAACTGTGGTGTCTTCAGCAAACTTGTAGATGGTATTGGAATTGTGACTGGCCACACTGTCATGGGTGTACAATGAGTAGAGCAGTGGGCTAAACACGCAGCCTTGGGTTGCGCCCGTGTTGATGATCAGTGAGGAGTGGACGTTGTTTCCAATTTGTACTGATTGGTCTTCCGATGAGCAAGTGAACGATCCAGTGGCAGGGGAGGGTACAGAGGCCGAGAGTTTGTAGCTTCTTGACCAGCGTTGAGGGAATGATGGTACTGAAGGCTGAGCTGTAGTTGATGAAGAGCAGCCGGATGTATGAGTTGAAGTTTTCTAACTGATCTAGAGCTGAGTGGAGAGCCAGAGATATTGCATCTGCTGTGGAGCGATTGTGACGATAGGTGAATTGCAGTGGGTCCAGGTCATTGCTTAGGTTCATGTTAATTCTGGCCATGACAAGCCTCTCAAAACATTTCATCACAGTAGAAGTTAATGCTACTGGGTGGTCGTCATTGAGGCAGTTCATATTACCCTTCTTGGGCTCTCTAAACTACATTGAAATGTAGAGGGATGGGAAGAGGCTGAGTTCCTGCTCCTGCATCCCAAAGTTATGAAGCAGACACTGCCAGCAAACCCCCCCCCCCCCGAAAGTCATCTCCCCGAGCACCATTAGTGAAAGTGTTTTGATGTCCTTTTAAAGCAGATGGGAACCTCTGAATGCAGCAATGAGAGATTGAAAATGTCCACGAACACTGCGGCTAGTTGGTTGGTGCAGATTTTTATTCCCCTGCCAGGTTCACCGTCAGGGCCTGGTCTTGCGCGGGTTCACTCTCTTGAATGATGTTTTGCTGTCGTTCTAAGAGACAGATACCACAGGGTCCTCAGCCTTTTCAGGGATTCTAGTGGGCACTGTTGGGTTGTCCTTCTCAAACCGGGCATAGAAAGTGTTCAGCTCATCGGGTAATAAAGCATTGCAGCAATCTTCACTCTTGCTTTGTAGGCTGTAATGGCCTGCACTCTCTGCCATAGCTAGCGTGTATCTTCGGAGCAACGAAGAATGAGAGCTGACTTGATAGAGGAATATAAGGCTATGGGAGGCTTAGACAGGGTGAACAGCCAGCACTGTTCTCCTGAGATGACAACAGCAAATGCCTGAGGACATCTGCATTAAGATTAGTGAAGGAAAGTTTAGGGGAGACATCAGGTGAATGATTTTTTACCCAGAAAGTGGTGGGTGCTGGGAAGGATTCAATTGTTGTGGACAGGTTTACATAGGTCAACACAATATCAGGGTCTGAAGGATCTGTCGTGCACTGTAATGTTCTATGTTCTACCTTTCAGTTGCAATCCTGATGACTTAATCGGGCATAAACTCTGAAATAACTATTAGGCCTCTGTCTAATTCAGAGAGTCTCTAAATTACATTGAAATGTTGAGGGATGGGAAGAGGCTGAGCTCCTGCTCCTGCATCCCAATGTTATGAAGCAGACACCGCTAGCAACCCCCGCCCCCCGAAAAGTCATCTCCCCGAGCACCGTTAGGGAAAGTGTATTGAGGTTGGGTGAGCATAAGCCTGACTTTCTCCAATGAATAAGATATTCAGAAACTACATCAAATTCAAAATATCAGAAAAGGGACAATTAGAGAAAATAAATAGCTGTATTCAAGATTCATGATTGTTTTATAGTTATTAATAAGAGAAAATGTAATATTACATGTAATTTCCTTTAGTCTGTCTTAAAAACAGACACAGTGTCACTAATTGTACTGCCTGGCAGAGAAGCAAAGTGATTCCCTTCAGAGTAACCGAGCATCCATGGATTCAACTCCAACCCTATATATAACCATATAACCATATACAGCACAGAACAGGCCAGTTTGGCCCTACTAGTCCATGCCGGAACAAATCCCCACTCTCCTAGTCCCACTGACCAGCACCTGGTCCATACCCCTCCAATTTTCTCCCCTCCATGTAATTGTCCAGTCTTTCCTTAAATGTAAATAACGTCCTTGCTTCAACCACCTCTGTCAGAAGCTTATTCCACATCCCAACCACCCTTTGCGTGAAGAAATTTCCCCTCGTGTTCCCCATATAATTTTCCCCCTGCAATCTCAAACCATGGCCTCTGGTTTGAATATCCCCCACTCTTTGTTGGAAAAGCCTATCCACGTTGACTCTCTCTGTCCCTTTTAAAATCTTGAACACCTCCATCAAATCCCCCCTCAATCTTCTACGCTCCAGAGAAAAAAGCCCCAAGCTGTTCAACCTTTTTCTGTAACTCAAACTCTGACATCCTGTCAACATTCTCGTGAACCTTCCCTGCACTCTCTCTATTTGTTCGGTGACCAAAACTGCACACAGTATTCCAAACTTTGGCCTCACCAATGCTTTGTACAATTTCATCATAACATCCTAATACTTGAATTCAATACTCCGATTTATGAAGGCCAACATTCCAAATGCTTTCTTCGCCACTCTATCTACCTGAGTATCAACTTTGAGGGTACTATTTACCATAACTCCTAAATCCCTTTGTTGCTCTGCACTCCTCAGTTGTCTACCATTCAATGTATATGACCTATTTAGATTTACCTTTCCAAAGTGCAAGACTTCACACTTATCCATATTAAATTCCATCAGCCATTTCTCAGCCCACTCCTCTAGCTTTCCTATATCTTTTTTTAATCTACAGTAATCTTCCTCACTGTCCACAATACCACCAATCTTTGTATCATCTGCAAACTTACTTATCCAATTTACCACCCCTTCTTCCAGATCGTTAATATATATAACAAACAATAGTGGACCCAGGACCGATCCCTGAGGAACTCCACTAGTCACCGGCCTCCAATTTGACAAACAAGTTTCTACTAATACTCTCTGACACCTCCCATCCAACCATTGCTGAATCCATTTCACTACCTCCTTATTTATACCTAATGCCTCCACCTTTTTTCCTAACCTCCTGTGGGGAACTTTGTCAAAAGCTTTACTAAAGTCTAAATAGACAACATCCACAGCCTTCCCTTCATCAATCTTTTTTGTAACCGCCCTCCCACAGCCTCTGCAGATGCACAGACCCCTGTTCAATTCATGGCAGCCTGAGCTCCAGATCCAAACCCTCCCGACACAATCAGCGCCTGAGGCCCTTTGGGAGCCCTTCTCACCCTCTGCGCCCTCTCGGATCCCAGTTCCGATACCTGGTTCCCACGAGCCAGTCTCCTGCAGCCGACAGACTGGTTTGTGTCCTTTGACCTCAAGTCGCCAGCACCCTGCAATCTGTGTGGATCCTTCAGCCGCGTAGTAAAAGGTGATGTTGCAAAGATCTACAACAAGAATGGCTTACCCCTTTCATATGCCTGATGGTGCTTCACCACTGATGAAGTACGTTTCTAGGGTCGATGCAGTTTTAGTGCAGGGAATACCTAACCTACTATTTGTTTCTCCTTTAGATAATTGTGTGGGGCGATTACGGACGAATGGACCACAAAGCCTTCATGGGAGTTGCACAGATCCTACTGGAGGAGCTTGACCTGTCCAACATGGTGATTGGCTGGTACAAACTCTTCCCCACCTCCTCACTTGTTGATCCGACCTTGGCCCCACTGACAAGAAGAGCTTCCCAGTCATCACTTGAGAGTTCCTCTGGACCTTCTTATGCTCGTTCATAGCAGTTGTGAAAGTGTTGCTATAGCAACCAGCATTCAGCTCACAGGTCACAAGCCCTGGTTACACTGCATGCTTGATGTTGTGTCTTCTGAGCCTGTTCCTAGGGATTAAAAGCGTTCCTGTGTTCTCAGAGGAGTTTGCACACATTGTGCCCTGAGAAAGTCCTTAGGGAAGGAGTGGAGTTTTGCAGAACTTATAAGGTTGTTGGAATTAAATGACAATGATTTTTTTTGTCCAGTCAGAAGCCATGGATTTAAAAAAAAACAAATAAGTCAGAACTTATCAATTCACACAGCAAAAGCCCTAACTTTTCAATGAACCCTTCTCCTTTTGTTCTTGATCCTTCTTGAGTCGCCTGCTTCTCCTACCCCACCAGATTGGTTCCAAGAAGCAAAGGCTATCAATGGCAGCCAGCTGGTTGGTGGTCACATAAGCCAGCACAGAAGCCTCATTGGCAGGACAGCTGGGAAAAAGTGTCCAGTAGTGACTGCACATAAACCAGATGGGGCAAAAGCAGAAAGGAGTGAGCTGAGCAAAACTGTACAGAACAAGAGATTTACCTTTTTATTTTAAACGCAAAATCTAAAGTTGTGGTACTGTCATTCAAAACCAACTTGGAAACTTCAGAAAGGTTCCACAGTGATTCCCAAAGGGAGAGGGCTATGTGATCTGATACCATTGTTTATCTGCTGATATACTGTATGAAATTGAAAAACAAAAATGCATGGACACCAATTTAGCTGAACTTAAAATGGAAAAAAAAACATTTAAAATTATTTTCAAGGCTGAAACTTGCAAAAAAAACAGCCATTTTCAACAATTTATATTATTTTTTAAAAACGTGTCACCAGTGCATGGTTTTATGGGGGTGTGAATGCAACAATTCAATTACGCCGTGTTTCCCATATTCAGAGTAAAATCATTCACGAGTGTCTTTTGCGGACTAAGAAGATTCTTAAGGAAGGGCTTGTCTGAATATACATGATTTCAACATGACATTAAAAAGGTGTCATCTTGCAGACAAATTAAAAAAATAAAACATGGTTAAATTAATGATACAGACCTTCAAAGTCCGATATATTCACAGATTGTACATGCTGCTCTGTCCCCTTTACTGGGTAGTTTATTGTATGCTCTGAATGTGACCTCTGTATCTCTGGCCACTAAAGCCCCTCATCCGGGTTAAAGGTTGCAGAGCGTTAGTGCATTTTGACTCTTTGGGTAGAGTATACATTTTAAGAACAAATTTAAAAAAAAGAAATGATATGATTTGCAAGCATGTTGAAAGTGTTTTGGCGACACACAGCATGCATTTGACCACAACATTGTGCAGCGTCCTTTTAGTGTACAGTGCATGATGACACGGAACTTATTTACATTTTCTCAAATTGAACTCTACAGCAAATAAAAGAAATGTGCGCTCAATGTCCAGGAAAAAAAACTCGTAAAATAGTTTCTATCAAGACATTGTTCTCTGAAAAACTAGTGGAAATTATATTGACAGAGGATAAAAAGTATTAAATCAGATAATTGTTTCAGAAGTTTCTTCTATGAACTGGATATAGAAATCGTCAAATCAGGTGATCAGTTTAGCGGGATTGACAACCTTCCACAGACAGGTTCCCTCGGAGCCAAACTGTCTTGCTGTAAAGTTCAATTTTCACACATATATTTGTGCAGTTTAATGAGAACTGATATTCACTTTCTGGACAATGCTGAAAATTGGCCATTGGACACCACTTGTTCTTTACCTGTCATCTTTGCATTCCAAATTGAAGTTTCCCACCGATGCCGAGAACCCCTCCCTCAACCCCACTCCAAAAATGAATAAACCGTTGGTTTGGCCACTTCCTCTTTAAAGTGCTCTGTAGAATGTGAGCTTTGTGATGAGGTTGGTGGTGAAGGTGCAGAGTTTGCCGCAGTTTTAATGGCACGACAGTTGATGGAACATACGAATGAGTCTGCTTAAAAACCATTTAAAAGGAAAATGCAAAATGCCTTTTTTATTTAATCTTGTGGTGCAATTTCATTGAAACCAAGGGTGATTCTTGGTTCTTTTGTCTCATGACTAAAGTATTGTAGATGAAGTCTTGAATGTTGAGCCATCTAAAAAAATCCTATTGCATCACAAACAATAACACTGACCTCTTGGGTTTGGAGTGAGCAGTGGTCGCTGGCTACCAACACCAGTTGTTCAACATTGCTGTCAGCAGCTACAAGTCTGGACCTAAAATCTCTTCCTTTTTAAGAAAGACATCGTTCCCAAAGGCAAAATTTATTTCCTCGATGTGGTCCCATCACTGGGACAGCAATTCAATTTATTACATCTGATTATTTTGTGCATATTAGTCCTGCTTAAAATGATCTTTCAGAAATGGTAACGAGAAGGATGTTAAGGTATGAAAGATTTGTACATACTTCTCATTATGCAGTATTTATTTGAAACAATATAATTTTTTTAAAAATATTTTTCACATTATGTCTGCAAATCTGTTTATGATTTAGTCATGACTACAGTGCGATTCCAGTAAAACACAGCTGTCTTGTACATAGATATGAAGGGACACTGATGTTAGGTCACTGGACAACTGGCCTGTATGTGACAATAACTAATGTAAAACAAACTCATTTCTGGTGATGGTATTTAACATGGCTACACTATTAATAAAAACATTTCTTTACAGAGATGCAAGTCATGTCTTATTTTTCCCAGCTCTCCGAAGCAGCACCATTTCCCCTCTCGCTGTGGCCAGTTTGCATGAAGAATTGTGGCTGCACCTCACTATGCTGTACCTCATACTGCAGCCAGCGTTTAATATGAAATTATCACAAATCATTCCAATTCGTACGTCGGCCATGATTTGAATGGCAGAGCAGTCTCGAAGGGCTGAATGGTCCAATTCTGCTCCTATTGCCCAATAGAATGAAAATTTGCATTGTTTATGGTTGTTCTATATCAGTCATTTCAAGCCATATTGTCCAAACACGTTTATGAATGGCTGTTGAGGTCCAAAGATGGTATTCCCTCTAATAATATATCTAATGTATAGATTATGCATATTCACCCAATTCCTTTCTACAGCTATTGTCAAATATAACTGATGCACCATCAATTACTCGAAAGACTGTTGTTGAGAAACTAAAAAGCTTTTATTCACTTAAGAACACAAGCAGATCCTTATTGTTCGACTGTCCTGCACTGACGAGAGGGACTGTGGAACAGTCACCTTTATCTAGGAGCCTGTGGAGCACAGGTCCAACCAGGCAATAGGTGTGGCCGACCAGACAATTATGCATAACAGTGGTTTACAGATAATTTTGCTCTCCTGGATAATTGTGACCAAGGCCAAATGATATCAAAGACTTTTCATATCAGAAGACATCTACAGAGGAATTGAGGGCACAAAACCATGGTGGAATCAGTATTAAAGGTAATTCAGTGACTTACAATGAAATAACTTTTATTAATTAGACCATAAACTGCAGAGAAAATGAGCTTTTAATTGGTAATTGCTAATTATAAAGGAAGACTAGTCACATTGAGAGATATATTGGTGCTGTAATTGGGAACCTGAAATAGGTCAATCATAATTTACAAGCACTGACAGAAAAGCCTAAAACTTTTACTTAGTTGAAGGTGACTAAGCCAGACAGATGCACTGAAAAAGTATTTTTCTAAATGCTCACATAATATTGATTCAAGCTGAATATAATTAATGCATGTGTTTTTGGTGCAGAAAAACACACACACCCATCAAGTGCCCCCAAATGCAGGAAATTTGTGGACAGTCCCATTGCAAAATCATGTGCAATGTTTACACTCAGAATCGCACAAAATTGCCTCAGATCGTAATCAGCTGGATCATTGGGTGAATGAACCATTCAACATGCGGCCACAGTAGAGCATGTAGGTGAGGGGGAGAAAGATTGTGTGGAGGGGGAGGAATAGAGTGTTGTCCTCAGTGTCAGGAAACTCCCCATACGATAGATGGCCCAAAGTGCCCCCATATTGAGAGGGTCGTCAAATCACTGCAAGACTCGTTAAAGGGCAGAAGTAACAGCATCCTGCACTGGAGTACACAGTAGAGGGATGCTTATAGAACCAGTAGAACCTTGCACAGGTAGGCACAATATCAATGTCCCGGTGAGGATTTGTGTCTCTGCCAGTTCAGGATTTGGTAATTTCATTGTTTGAAAATGTGGAAGGAGCTGCCAGCTGAGGTGGCAGATGTGGGCTCGATTTCGATATTTAAGAAAGATTTGGATTGGGACATAAATGGGAGGGTTACAGTCCAGGTGCAGGTAATTGGGACTGTGCAGAATAATTGTTCAGCTCAGAGTAGATTGGCCTTAGGGCCTGTTTCTGTGCTGTAGTGTTGTATTTGATTTCACAGAGATCCAGCACGGTAACAGGCCCTTCTGGCCCATGAGCCCACACTACCCAAAAAATACACCCTTGTGACCAATTCCCCCTTGTGACTAATCAACCTACTAACCCCATACATGGGAGGAAACCAGAGCCCCCAGGGAAAGCCCACATAGACACGGGGAGAACATGCAAACTCCTTATAGACCCAGGTCGCTGGCGCTGTAATAGAGCTGTGTTAAACGCTATACTAACTCTGCCACCCTTGTTTTACTGCAAGTAAAAACTAAACAGTAGTTATTGCATGAAAAGATAACTGCCACACTGCCAGAAAATCTGGAATTGGTTGATGCACCCGGGTCACATTGTGAGGTCTGTAATTAAAGCTCATCAAAGGTCAGACACACTCGAGACATGAAAGTCCCAGAAGGTGAAGGTGGCAATAATATTCATGCAAAGATTGTGCATTAAAATATGCATAAAATGGGTCCAAATTTTAGTCAGCCGTACTTTAATAGGATTGGTGGATGAGAAAGGTACTGTAAAAAAGGAAATTATACTCTTGAACTGATGATTGTAATGATGACAGAACATAGAGCTTTGAAATCAGTAGCTCAGTGCAGAATCTTCAACAGACCTAATGAACAACTCTAACAGCTCCCTAGAATTTCCCTACTTTACCCTCCATTTTTCTCAGTTCTCGGTTCCATGTACATGTAACCCTTCATTTTTCTCAGTTCCATGTACAAGGAGCCCTCCATTTTTCTCAGGTCTTATAGTCTTTTAAAAGATCCCATTCTTCCTGCCTCCCTCACTGTTGTCGCCAGCACATTCCACACAACAATCACTCTCTGTGAGATCTTCCCTCTTAAATACCCCTTGTACTTACTCTCCAGCAGCTAAGACCAAGCCCCCCCCCCCCCCCCCGACCATCCACACAATCAATGCCTTTTGTTGCTATATACCGTGCTTTAATTTCAACACCAGATTTAGCACACGAGCTGAGTAATTTTGACCAGGTCATGGTTCTATAATGAGGCAACCCAAAATAACACATACAATCTTTAATACTGGTCCTTCCGCTCTGCTATGAGTAGCTGGTTAGTCTTTAATGTATTTCTATGATTCCATCTGTATTAGTGTTTTATCAAACTCTGGGTGAGGAACCCAGACTCCCAGGGCCCAGGATTAATAACCACCAATAAGGAAAGGACAGGAAAGGCCCAATTTTGGTTGATTTCAAACCTGTACCTCAAACAAGGATAGGTTTTTTTTTAATGGTCATCTTCACACAGGTATATGCTGCCAAAAATGTGCACAATTTATACACATACATGTATGTGTGCACACAGACACAAACACTTGTGCACACAGACTGACACACACATTTGCACAAAGACATGTACACACACACATACACACACACACACACACACATGCGCACACATGCACACAGGTGCACACACTCACACGTGCACACATATACACAGACATGTATATACACACACATAGACACGTGCACACACATGCACACAGGTACACACAAACACACACAAAATCTACACGATATACCATATGAACATCTGAGAGATCTAAATTCAATAACATCCCTTTTTGAATGTTACCACTCATTGATTCTTCCAGGTGTTGATAAGAGCTTTGCTATTAAAATTAACATGACAAGTTTCTGAGATCCAGACGTAGTGTGATTCAGTGCTAACTCTCGGTGTATGCCTTTGGCACCTGCAGATTCTGCTATCTGCACATGTGCTCAATCTACCCATACCTACGGGACCACAGGAGGTAAGAATATTGGCCCATTCTGCCCATTGAGTATATGCTACCATTCCAATCAGAGCTGATGTATTTTTCCTTTCAACCCTATTTTCCAACCTTCTCCCCATAACCTTTCTTGCCCTTATTAATCAACAACTTATCTGCACCAGATTTAGCACTTTCTACCTCCACAGCCATCTGTAGCAAAAAATTTCAGAGATTTACCACCCTCTGGCTGAAGAAATGTCCCCTCTTCTCTGGTCTAAAGGGTCATCCTTTAATTCTGAGGCTGTGCCCACTGGTCCAAGGCTCTCCCACTACTGGAAACATCTACTCCACATCCACTTTATTCAGGCCTTTCAATATTCAGGATGCTTCGATGAGATCTACAGCAAGTACAGGCCTCAAGCGATCAAACTGTCTTTGTATGATAACCCCCTAATCTTCGAGATCATTCTCATATGAATTTACACAAATACCCTTCACTGAAGGCCATCGTTCTTGTTGGATTAGACTATATTATCCCAGGTCATTAACTACAAGCTGGTGGGCAGTATTTGCTGCTTGATGCTGCTGCTACAGCAACAGAAGGAATAAACAGTCCTCTGATGCTTGGTATGAATTCCCTATGACATAAGAGCAGAAATAAGCTATTCAGTCCATAGAGTCTGCCCCACTATTCAATCATGAGTTGATCCATTTTCCCACTCGGCCTCACTGCCCGGCTTTCTCCCCATAACCTTTGATGCCCAGGCTAATCAAGAGCCTATTTATCTCTACCTTAAGTGTACCCAATGTTCCGGCCTCCACAACCCACCATGGCAATGAATTCCGCAGATTCACCACCCTCAAGCTGAAGAAATTCCTCCACATCTCTATTCGAAATGGACAACCTTCAATCCTGAAGTTGTGCCCTCTTGTCCTAGACTCTTCCACCAAGGGAAACAATCTTTCTACATTGACTCTGTCCACGCCTTTTAATAGTCAAAATGTTTCATTGAGATCCCCGCTCATTCTTCTAAATTCCAATGAGTACAGGCCAAGAACCGTTAAATGCTCCTCGTATGTTAACAGTTTCATTCCCGGAATCATCTTTGTGAGCCTCCTTGGAACCCTCTCCAACGTTAGCTCATCCTTTCTTTAATGAGAAGCCCAAAATTGCTCACAATTCTCCATGAGAGGTCTCACTAGTGCCTTATAAAACCTCAACATCATATCCCTGCTCTTATGTTTTATTCTTCTTGAAATAAACACCAGCATCTTTTTCACCACCAACTCAACCTTACCTTCAGGCGATCCTACATGACCAGGCATTTGGGAATTTTCAATTTTCTCCCCATTTAGAAAACAGTCTGTCCATTTATGTCCTCTACCAAAGTGCATGACCGTACACTTTCTGACATTACTGTATCTTTAATTTGCCACTTCTCTGCCATTCTCCTCATCAGTTTAAGTCATTGAAGAACATTTTCTTTGGTTGTTAGTTTGTATGAGGTGGCCTAAGAAATCTATAACTTTGACTTCCATGTTCAGAGAGATTCCCACTCCTTTATCTAGCAGTTGTGTCATTATTCCTGTTGGCATTATTGCAGAGATTAATTCAGGGGTAACTTACAAATTACAAGGGGCAAGGACACAATTTAGTTGAGAATTTTGTTGGCAGCGAGAGATGTGCCTCAGCCTTGTGGATAAATAGAGGACTTGAAGGTTGCGTTGTCGGGGCCTCATGGGAGGAACGGCGCCAGAGGACGGTAGTCGGGTTCCCTACCACTGGTGGACTTAACATCTGCAGAGGGGTCAGTAACCCGACCTGCTAAAGGCTATATGAACAGAGCCCGTAGTGGCCGCTCAGACTCGGGGAGCGTTCCTCTCCACCTGAAACTGGTGGACATTTTGTTACATCTCACTGTAACCTGTCTCCTTGGTTTCTGAACATTGATGCTATGTTGCATGGTATTGTTGGGCAGTTTTTGTATTGGGTCAGGGGAACACTACCTTGGTTTTAATGTTGTAGGGCGTTAAATGAACGATACCTGATCATTTAAAAGAAGAACCAAACGCCAAGACTTTTAGTTCATCCTTTAAGGCTCAAAATCCTTAGTTTTGGAATTTCCACGTACTGCAGGTTTTCCCGGGAACTTTCATTCCCTCTCCCCTAAACAACACGCATAACAATTTGCTGGGGTTATCTTTTTCCCTTTGACATAATTTGCTTGGAGTCTTTTTAAATCTTTGCAAAAAAGCTTGGGATTGAAAAGTATTCTTGATAAAAAAATAGAAGGAGTGGACATTTATAGAAGGAAAGTTAATACACAAATGTGCTGGAGGAGCTCAGCAGGTCCCATAGCATCCGTTGGAGCCAATGTTTCGAGTGTGAACCCTCCGTCAAGGCCATGAGCAAAAAACACCTGAACCAAAAGGCTGTGGGAAGAAGGAAGAAGAGCTACGAGGAAGGAGGACAGGTCCACAAGCAAGAGGTCATAGGTGGATATAGACAGGAGGGCAGCAGAGATAAGCTGAGAATTGGCCGTGGGAGGTGCTGGCTCTGTGAATGCAGACCTGGACGGAAAGAGATGGAGGGAGAGGGGAAGAGTTGGTTTTGCTTCCTATGGATGCAGCAGGACCTACTTTAGTGCATTAACTGCCATCACAGACTTTCCATTCTCACCACGTTTAAAGAAGGAATATCGAAAGGAGTGGAGATTTACGGGATGGGAGAGTGGTAGTGGGAGAGATTAACAACCAGAAAGGGAATGTAAAAAACAAAGAAATTGCAGGGCTATAAAGCCAATGAGAAATGTGAAGAGTTCTCACTGACTTTACAGTCAATGAACTGCTCAGGAAACAGATGGTTTACAGATCCATGAAAAATCATTAAACGAAATGTCACAAGGGAATTGCTGAGTACTTTAGAGGTGGAGGGAACTGGATGAAGTGCTGAATACTCGATTGGAGGCATGGAAATTTTCCAAATGCAACCTCACCAGGAAAATAAAATGGTTCCAAAGGATAGCTAAAGGGTGACATTTAGAAATGGGATTGAATCCACAATCTTCGAATCAGGTAAACAAAAGGCTGACAAAAACAAGAAGGAAAACGATCACATAACAGATCAGAAATAGCTGTAATTTGTAGAAAATACTTGACATCTTTAGGGAATGTGTTAATGATTCATCTGAACCGACGATAATCTGCAGTCCCAAATTGAGGACATTTTCTTTGGATATTGCACTAATTCACCATATCGCCCTGGTACAAAAACAAATATAATTTTCCAGAGCAGGACTTGTTCTTTTCAAGCCCAAAGTCCCATAGAAGGTCTGCCTCATCACTAAAGATTTTATCATTTCCCAGAGCACATTAAATTGCATATAATTTTGTAAGTGAATTTGCCAAATAATTTGTAAATGTTCCCATCATGGTGTTGATTTTACAATAAAAGATGGAAGTTGAAATGGAAAGAGACATGCCCATCTTGTAGTTTACCTATCGTATGCTTAACATATTTGAAAATGGCTTTGACTATTTACCATGTTTGTATTTGTTAGTTAAATTTTAATTTAGACATACAGCATGGTAATAGGCCATTTCAGCCCATGAGTGCTGCCCAATTACACCCAATTAACTAACCACCTCAAGCACCCGGGGAAAGGTCACACAGACATGAGGAGAACATCCTTGCAGACAATACCACCCAGCACCTCCTCTTCATCCGTAACAAAAGCCACCTCCCAGTAGCTAACCATTTCAATTCTGAGTCACACTCTCAAGCTCACTTGTCTGTCCATGCTCATCACACTACCCCCCCACCCCACGTAGTGTTTCTCCACCTATCACCTCCACCCTCACCACCCCCTTCCACCTTCCCCCTTTTGTTTGGACATCTTTCTTGTTCACACACACCTTTGCGACATAAAGACACTCTTTGACCTGTTGAGTTTCTCCAGCATTTGTGCATGGTTTTACCATTTACCATGTACATCCTTTCTTGGTTTGTCCTTCCAAAATGCAAAACCTCACACTTGTCCGCATTAAACTCCATCTGCCATTACTGGCCCATTCTCCCATTTGATCCAGATCCCTCTGCAAGCTTTGAAAATCCTCCTCACTGTCCACAATCCTTCTATCTTTGTGTCATCAGCAAACCTGCTGATACAATTTCCCACATTATCATCCAGATCATTGATATATACATCAAACAACAATGGCCCAAACAAAGATCCCTGAGGCACACCACTAGTCACAGGCCTCCAGTCTGAGAAGCATCATCCACCACTACTCTCTGGCTTCTCCCACACAGACAATTTCAAATCCAGTTTAAAACATCTCCATGGATACCTATTGTCATAACCTTCTGCAACTGACCTCCCATGTGGGACCTTGTCAAAGGCTTTACTAAAGTCCATGTAGACAACATCCACAGGCTTTCCTTCATCTACCTTCTTGGTAACCTCCTTAAAAAACTCTACAAGGTTTGTTAAATACAACCTATCACGCACAAAGCCATGCTGACAGTCCTCAATAAGCCCATGACTGTTAAATATCTATATATCTTGTCTCTCAGAACCCCTTCCAATAATTTACCCACTACTGATGTCAGGCTCACCGGTCTATAATTACCTGGTTTATTTTTGGAGCCTTTTTCTAAAAAAAACAGGACAATATGAGCTACTTTCCAATCCTCTGGCACCTCACCCATAACTAAGGACATTTTGAATATATTTGCCAGGGTCACTAGTCTCTCTCAAGGTCAGAGGGAATATCATGTCCAGGCCTGGGGGATTTATCTACCTTTGTTCATTGTAAATCAGCAAGCATCTCCTCCTCCTTAATCTCCATATGTTCCGTGGCACTTCTGTTTGTTTTCCTTCCTTTCCTTGATCACTCTGCCAGTAACGTTAGTAAATACTGATGAAAAAAAACTGTTTTGTGAGTTGACCACTCTGATCCTCTAGGGGACCAATTTTTCTCCTTACTATCCTTTTGTCAGGACAAGAGGGCACAGTCTTAGAATGAAAAAGTACCAATTTAGAACAGAGATGAGGAGAAATTTCTTTAGCCAGAGGGTCATGGATTTATGGAATTCGTTGCCACATGCAGCTGTCGAGGCCGGATCATTGAGGGAATCTAAAGGGGAAATTGATAGGTATCTAATGAGTTAGGGTATCATGGGATATGGGACAAGGCTGGAAATTGGAATTAAATGCAAGAACAGTTTAGGTCAGGGAGGTTTCACAGAGCAGACTCAATGGGCCAAATGGCCTGTTTCTAGTCCTTTTTCTTATGATCTTAATATACTTATAGAAACCTTTCTGGTTTACCTTCACATTATCTGCCAGAGTAACCACATGTCTTCTTTTTGCCTTCCTGAATTCTTTCTTGAGTGTTTTCTTGCTTTTCTGTGCTCTTCAAGTATTTCATTAACTCTTTGTTCCCTCTACCTGTTATACACATCCCTCTTCTTAACCAGATCACCAATATCCCTTGAAAACCAGTAGTAAATCATGAAAATCTGTAGACACTGTGGTTGAAGTAAAAATCACAAGATACTGGAGAAACTCAGCAGATCAAATAGTGTCCTTTATGTAGCAAAGTTGGAAATACAGAACCGACGTTTTGGGCTTGAGCCCTTCGTCAAGGTATAGGAGAATGATGAGTAAGCTTAGCAGGAAGGAGAGAAGTCAATGCTCATGGACACTCTGTGAGTGGTCAGGGTAGGATGGTGCAAAAGACCATGGAGTCTGGGAGTGTGACTCAGAATTGAAATGGTTGGATACTATCCTTACCTACCACCATACTTAGTTCCACAAAGCTCATTGGTTTGACCCTAAAGTTCCAATGTATGATGGTGAAAGATGCAATTTGTGATATGACATCAGGTATGCTTCTGAAGATGGGAAAACATCAAATGCATTTCGATAGAAGGTGCACAAAAACTCTTGGGCCTATATCCCAAGGGGCAGAATTTCACCGTGAAATCCGTTGCTTGTGCGATCTCCCCTGGCCTTTTGAAAGTTGAAAATTCAGAATTATTGTCATGACATCATATACAAACCTGAGATTCTTTTTTATGTTTATGGGCAACTTGCACAAATAAACTGACACTAAGTGTTCCAATTTTAAGCAACTTAAGAATCCTTTCAAAGCTATATCAGCAAACTAATGGGCCACGGACCAGGAGAATGGGACTAATGGGGAATGGTTAAAACAGCTTGCACAAGCATTGTGGGCAGAATAGCCTCCAGGCAGAAGCAAGATACATTAGTAGCCAATACAAAATATATAATTACACAGCAAAGGAATGCACGTGATCTAGTGCCATAGGGAAGCGGAGAGAAGGATTGTAGGTTCAGATCAGGACATCCGTGCTTGTTAATTTGTTAACCAAATATCATTGATAAGCTAGTCCACTTAAATCCCACTAATGACTCTGCTGCCAAGCTGTGAAGTAAATGCTTTTGAGGCTAATGCAACATGAACATGTCTTCATTTTGTATTTGGTGATCATAGAAAACCATTTATAGCACATTAACCTGAATTCATTCACTTCTTTCACAGAGGGAAAATTACCAGTTCATTATTCTGATCATTCTTTCAAGTTCAACTCAAGCGAAGTTTATTGTCATCAAATTGCACAAGTGCAACCCGACAAAACAGCATTCTCCGGTCCTCGGTGCAAAACACACGGACACACATCCAGACATAACACACATGCAGACACATAATACATATGCAGGACACGTATTCAAAAATACACATAAATAAATACTGTATCGTAAATGTGAGAGCCTCAGATGGACAGTGTGAGCAGTTCCTTTGGTCGTTCAGCATTCTCACTGCCCGTGGGAAGAAGCTGTTCCTCAGCCTGGTGGTGCTGGCTCTGATACTCCTGTATCTCTTACCCGATGGGAACAGCTGAAAGATGCTGTGTGCAGGGTGAAAAGGATCCTCAATGATTTTGCACGCCATCTTCAGACAACAATCCTGGTAGATCACGTCGATGGGGTTTATCCTCTCTGCCACTCTTAAAGTCCTGTGGATTGACCTCTGATCCATTTCTCTGCAGCAATTATACCCACACCGTGATGCAGCCAGCCAGAACGCGCTCGATAGAGCTCCTGTAAAAAGTTGACATGATGGTGACTGGCGGCCTTGTCCATTTCAGTCTTCTCAGGAAGTGCAGTCACTGTTGCACCTTCCTGACAAGTGAGGAGATATTGAATGTCCACAAGAGGTCACTAGTTAAGTGAACTCCAAGGAACTTGGTACTCTCCATGACAAAGTATTGATTTGCAGAGGAGGGTGGTCATTGATTCTCTTCCTGAAGTCTACCATTGTGAAATAGTCCAGCTTGGTTTTGGGGAACTGTGCAATATCAAATTAGACTTTATGCTGTTTTATTTAGACTTTTATATTAAAAGATAAAGGTAACCCCGACGTTTGAAAACAACAGTATATATCATTAATGATTTTATTAAATAAAATGCTCCAATTTTGAAGCAAAGTGAAGTTTGGCAATTGAACAATGGTAAATTTGGAGCTGATGTTGGGAGATGTTGTACAACAGCTAGAATAGATTTCAAGATAGGATTGCCGAGATAGCTGATTTAATTGAGTAACAGCAAAGATACAAAGAAATAGAAGTAAAATTGGCCATTGGTCCTCCATAACAGTTGCCCTGCTGTTCGTGATTGGATCTGTTACAGGGCCCATCCCCACTTTGGAGCCAATTTCTCAGAGGCCTCAATTTCCTGATCTCTCAAAAATGTATCTAATACTTAATTAAATTATCCAGTCTTCAAAATCCTCCAGGCTAAAGAGTTCTTGAAATTCACCTCTAAACTGAAGTTACTCCACAATTCAGGTTTAAACCTTGATCCAAATTTGTAGTAACTTTATTTTTTAGATCGGTTCGCTCATGGAAGCGTCGCCACCTCAACATCAATTCTGTAATGTCCCATTCAGATCTTACATTTTAATGAGATCAACCCGCTTTCTTCTCAACTTCAATGAGCGACAGGTTCAGTGGGTCCAAGAAGCAACCAATGCGAACACAATTCAATTACAGTAAAGATCTATGGATACTGGCGAGAGAGTCACCACAGGGGTCACATATAGACACTCACACACCCACACCCACACATACAGACATTCACACACACGCAGACACTCACACACATCAATATTCACACACACACAGACACTCACACACACACACACACTTACAAACACACACTCACACACACAGACACACACTTACAAACACACTCACACACACGCACTTACAAACACACTCATACACACTCAGACACACACTTGCAAACATACTCACACACACAGAGACACTCACAAACACACACATGCACACATGCACACACACACACTCACACACACCATCACACACACACAGATACTCACAAACACACACACATGCACAAATGCATGCATGCACACACACACCGCATGCTCACACACACACGCACACACGCACATGCACACACACACACATTCATATGCACACACGCACACTGCATGCATGCATACGCACACACACACGCGCGCGCGCGTGCATGAGCACAAAATCAGACACAATACACAATACACATGATATACTCACAATGGACTGAACAAACAACCAGCTCTCAGTTCTATTCGTGGACAGTTAAACTCAGTGAAAAGACACAACAAATGATACTGGCTACCCCTCGATCTGGTGCAAACACGGCACCCCTATTAGTTCAGAAAAGTGTTCACAGTGATTATTGCAACATTGCAATAGTGATTCTGGGCCTGCACGTCAATAAGCCCCCAACCCTTTACTGGCACCCACCTTGCAAATGACTCCCCAGTGTCACCTATGGTTCACAACCTGGAGTGGAGCTCGGGTTCGTTTAAGGGAAACAGAGAGCCAGCTGCTCCATGTGTTCGTCTTGATATTGCAGCCGACTGGTGGGGCTGGCACAGGTATGGCCAAAAGAGAGCCGGTGATGAGAGGTGTAGACAATTGCTAGATGTGTGCTCACTGTGGGTGGGCTTGACCTTGATTGGCAGATGTGGTAACTAGGTTCCCACTGGAAGGGTCACATGACCCTCCATACTAAAATAGGATCATAGAAAAAGTAAATCAAGCAGAAATTACAGAAGGTAGTGAACCACACAAACAGCCTTCCGCAGACTCCATCTGCACCAGCCGCTGCCTAGGCAAGGGCAGCCAACATACTGAAAGATCCATCACACCCTGGACACCTCTCTTTTCCCATCAAGGAAAAGGCTTAAGAGCACGAACGCATGCACCAACAGGCTTACAGGCAGTTTTGTCCTTGTCGCCATCAGGCTCGTAAATGAACCCCATTACAGTGCTCACATGCTGGCCTCGTTTAGTGTTAATTGATCTTTTTTTTTCACGGTAACTTTACCCTCTGTATTTGTGCCCCTTACAAGGCTGCTCAACACAAATTAGATAACAGTGACCAGTTCCAGCCTTATCAGCCTGGAAAATGAATGGATAAGGGAAATTAAAGAGGATAGACACACCACTTTTCATCAGTATAGAACAGTGTTGCGCTGATCTAATTACCTACTCTAAATTATCAACTGCCTAGAATTTCCCTACTGCATAACCCTCCATTGTTCTCAGTACCCATCTAATAGTCTCTTAAGCAATCCTATTGTACCTGTCCCTAGCACCGTTGCCAGCACCGACCTCTCCATGTGTGAAGAACTTACCTCTTTCACCCTGCACAAATGCACAAATGCATTTACTTATCTGTACTTACTCTCCAAAGCACCTTAAAACTATGCCCTTTTGTGTTAGCCATTTCAGCCCTGGAAAAAGCCTGTCTTGGGAAATATTGCATCCAGCTTAGAGGATAGACAGGACTTTGCCTTTTAATGACTAACTACGAAAAATTAAAAACATTGATTTAAATACTTAATTTGCTATGATATATAATAAGTGCTACCTTTCCTGAAGGAAATAATTATCTTAATAGTACAATATTATAAGATCACATTTTTTAATAATGTTCTAATATAATTACTGAATAATCATAAATGTAATGACTAAACCCATCTCAAATTAGGAAATTAAATTAAAAGTATTTTTATAAAATATAGAAACCAGATGAGAGGCAAAGTAATCGAACAATCTGGAGAAAAGTTGTGATGACGTAAATAGAACAAAAGGTTTGTCAGGATTATACATTGGTCCGGTAGTTAATTTTCCTGTTTTGTATAATATGCATTCAGAGTTAAAAACAAATACTTCATCAGCCAGAAGAGATTTGAATCCAAAGTTCCAAATGAAAAAATTGATTAATTGTGGTAATTTATGTATCAAATCACAAATCTATTAAACGACGGTTTGCGTTTGAAATAGTTTGCAGAAATCTTATCATAATGACCTGAAAAGAGTTTATACGGAGAAATGATTAACATTAACTTCTCTCAATAGAAACTGTGGAGCTGATGGTATGAAAGGATATCTTTGGTCGGGAGCTATGTCGCTGTGGGAGTGTTGTGCACCCCGGGATTTGCTGTCAAATGTACTCGGCTTGATGCACTGTCAATAACTTTGAAAGCTAGAAGTTGCAGAGAAACTGATTCACAACAGAATGGAGGTCCGTCCATGCTGGATGACTGCCCTGGACTGAGGAGGGGGCTGTGGCACAGTCGCTTTTATTCAGGGGTCAGTGGGAGGAGCCTCAGGGGACAGTCAGCGAACACAGCCAAACATATATACACCTCCTCTGCACCCAACACTGCCAGTCTGACTACATCTTCAAATTCACTGATAACACCACTGTAGTGGGCTGGGTACTAAATAATAATGGGCCAGAATACAGGAGGGAGACTGAAAATTTGGCGACACAGTGCCAAGTTAACGATCTCTCTCTCAACGCCAGTGAGACCAAGGAGATGATTATCTGACTTCAAAGTCTACTGTGTGCTGAAGTGGAAAGAGTAGATAGGAATAAATATCTCCAATAACGTGACTTGGGACAAGTACATTGATGCGACAGACAAGAAAGAACAACAATGCCTCTATTTACTTCTATGACTGAGGATGTTCAGTAAATGCCGTTTGTCCATCAACAACGTTCACTACAGAGCAGACCCGCTGGATGCATCACAGGGAAAGACAGGAGATGCTCTCAAGATTGGAAGGTGGTGAGCACAGCTCCGGACATCAGACAAGCTTCCCTCCCATCCATTGACCAGCTTCATCTCCCACTGCCTAGGAAAGGCAACCAACACAAAGAAAAACTCATTACACCCGAGACACAGTCATTTCTCCCTCCTCCCAATGAGGAGAAGTCACCCAAGTGTAAAGCCACACACCAACTAGCTTAAAGACAGTTTGTACTCCACTACCTCAGGCGCCACATACACTTGCTTGGTGCTCACTGACCTTCCTTTTGATTGTAATCTTGTAAATTGAGCTCTTCACACAGCTGTATGTGATGATGTAGATAACTTGATGGCAGAAGAACCCTTTCCACTGCACTGGAAATAATTCAAACAGAATGACTTGGGAGTGCTTGTGCATGAATCGCAAAGGATTGGCTTGCAAGTGCAACAGGGGATCGAGAAGGGAGATGTGTTTTCGGCCTTCATTGCTGGAGAGATTAAATTTATGATCAGGGAAGTCCTGATGCAACTATACAGGGTAGTGGTGAGGTTGCACCTGAGGCACTGCGTGCAGTTCTGGTCTCCAGACTGGAGAAAGGAAAGACTGCAATTGGAGGTGGTGTAGAGGAGGTTCACCAGATTGACTCCAGAAAAGCAGGATTAGCCTTGGAGGAGACATTGATTTGCCTGGGACTATTCTCCCTGAAATTTAGAAGATTGAGAATGGAATTTATAAAGCATTTAAAATTAAGAAAGGGATAGATAAGAGGTAGGTAAGTTATGTCCACGGGTAGGTAACATAACATAACATAACAATTACAGCACGGAAACAGGCCATTAGGCCCTTCTAGTCCGCACCGAACCAAACACCCCTTTCTAGTCCCACCTCCCTGCACAATGCCCATAACCCTCCATCTTCTTCTCATCCATATACCTGTCCAACCTTTTCTTAAATAATACAATTGACTCCGCCGCCACTATTTCTCCCGGAAGATCATTCCACACGGCTACCACTCTCTGACTAAAACATTTGGGGGAGTAGATTTAAGACAGAGATGAGGAGGAACTGCTTCTCCCAGAGAATGGTGAATCTATCGAATTTTATGCCCAAAGAAGCAGTAGAGGCTGCCTTATTAAAATTAAATACAGTCACGTGTTGCTTAACATCCACAGTATGTGCTGTGCAATAGGACATTATATGATTTGGACAATGTGCGAACACCAATGACAGGTGATTAGAAGCAGCCTGGGGAAATTAAACCATTCCATAACCAACATTTGGTGCTGTGATATTCCTGCATTAGAATAAATGTTGCAGCACATTTTCACCTGCTGGGTCACAGCTTCACACATCATTAATTTAGTGCTGGAATATAGCACCTGGAGGAATGGACTCGGGCTCATTTTCTGCAGCACTTCTTCTGGATGCCCGGAGTTCTTCAGTCTGGTGGTAGCAGGTCTGTATGTGACAAGAAGCATTTTTCAGTAATATCAAACAGTGGCTATGACTGAGAGAATCACTGAGCAAATTGAACAAGTTCAATTACAAGAGATACATCCACATCACCGATTGGGATTTCTGAGTGGACGTATAGGCTGTCGGACGTTGCCAGAGCGAACATTATGCGGCACATGACTGTATTTGAATGACACATTCTGATAGATTTTTGTAAAGTAGGGGAGTTAAGGGTGACAGGGAAAAGGCAGATGGGTGGAGCAAAGTCCACGGTCATATCAGCTGTTATCTTATTGAATGATGGAGCAGGCTTGACAGGTCGGATACTGACTCCTGTTCTTATTTTGTACAGTATATTTTAAACTTATATGTAAAACTTAATGATGTATTGTGGCGATGCACATCACTCGTGGTGAACCGGCCACGCTTGTATCGCCGCACCAATGGGGCAGCCGCGAGAGGATGGCACCATCAGGGGACCTCCGTTCCTTGTGGCTTATGCCAAAGTGTGCGCCTCGGGTGAGCATAATGATGTCACCACCAATGCGGGGGCAATGCTCACACCACCCTTAAAGGGCACGCACAAAGTTTAAATAAACAGTTCATTTGAAACCCCCATTGCATTAGTGATGTGTTTCATTCCGTTTAGCAGTCACTACTTTGGCTTTCCCCAACTGCCCTCGAGACCCACACCCACGCACGGGGCCCAACCCTATGGGCAGCCAACGGATCCTACATCAAGATTTTCGGCACACGCAGTGCACAGATTTAGATTAGCAAGGACAAGTTCCGCTGGAAATTCGTACTGGCCTCAGTGGGAACAGCGCTGCTGGGAGCTGATTTTCTCTGAGCGCACACCCTGTTGGTGGACATCAAAGGCAAGTACATTCTCGCACATTCCAATCCATCCGCATCGATTCCACAAACTCGTGCGGCCCGATATTAGCTTCCATTAGCACCCCAAAGGACGAGTATTCTCGCATGCTTGACAAGTTCCCCTCCATCCTGCAGCCGCAGTTCACTTCCTTCATGCCCCAATAAGGAGTCTGCCACCACATTTTGACCCAGACCCACCCCCTCCACACCAAGGCCAGGTGGCTGCCCCCCGAGAAGCTACAACTGGCAAAGGAGGAGTTCTCCTGACTGCAGGAGTTGGGGATCATCCGCAGATCAGATAACCCTTGGGCCTCCCCCCCTCCACATGGTTCTGAAGGCTTCTGGAGGTTGGCGCCCATCGCCAGACCGATACCTCATCCTGCATATACAGGACTTTACAGCCAACTTGCACGGTGCCCGACCTGGTATGGGGTTACCACCAAATCCCAGTCCACCCGACAATATCGGCAAGATTGCCATCATCACCCCATTCGACTTATTCGAGTTCCTGCGGATGCCTTTTGGCCTTAAAAACGTGACCCAGACATTTCGACAGCTGATGGATGCAAAGGGCAGAGATTTGACTTCATGTTTATCTATCTCGATGACATCCTCATCGCCATTCGAGACCACGATGAACAAAGGTCCATCTCCATGCACTATTCACCTGCCTGGCAGAGATCGGCCTCACTGTCAATGTGGTCAAGTGCCAGTTTGGCAAGAAGTCCCTGGAGTTCCTGGGCCACACCATCTCCGCAGATGGGGCCACCCCAGCACCCAAGAAGGTCGCAGCCGTATGCCAGTTCCCGAGTGCGACATTTCAAGGGTCTACAGGAATTCACCGAGATGGTCAACTTTTACCACTGGTTCATCCTGGGGGAAGCTTGCATCATGTGGCCATTGTTCACACTGATCGCCGCCAAGAACAAAACCCTGGAATGGATGGAAGAGGCGGAGAATGCTTTCACCGCAACAAAGGACGCCCTTGTGAGCACCACCCTACTAGCCCATTCACAGCCCGATGCCCACATCATGCTTTGGCCACGGCCGTAGGGGGCGTCCTGGAGCAATCAGTCAATGTCCAGTGGTGCCCACTTGCGTTCTTCAGTAAACATCTCCGCCCTCCAGAACTAAAATACAGCACCTTCCACAGGGAGCTTCTGGCCCTGTACCTGGTCATCAGACACTTCCGGTTCTTCCTGGAGGGCAGGCCATTCACCATTTTCACCAACCACAAACTGCTCACTCAGGCCCTCGCCATGGCAAAGGATCCCTGGCTGTCAGCGGCATCTGTCCTACATATCGGAGTTCACCACCAGCATCTGACTCCAAGCGGGTAAGGACAATGTTGTTGCAGATGCGCTCTCAAGGACCACCATCTACAGACTAGCCCCCAGCCTGGACTACGCCCAGATAGCACAGGTGCAGAAGGAGGATGGAGAAACACAAGCTTTCTGCACCACCATCAGGGGTTTCCAATTCGAGGACCTGAAACTGCCGGACAACCCTGACACGCTGCTCTCCAACATCTCCATCAGCTCACCCCTCCTGGTAGTCCCACCGAAATGGAGACCGCAGTCCTTCAGCATGTTCCACGACTTGGCTCACCCCTTGGTCAAGACTTCTGTTCGTATGGTGATGGAACGGTTCATGTGGCACAGCCTCAAAAAACAGGTAGTCCAGATGATGAGAAACTGCACACAATGCCAGGCCTCAAAAGTCCAGTGCCATATAAAGGCCCCAGTACAGCAATTTGACTTCCTGGCCAAGAGGTTCGAACACATACACATCGACATCATGGGCCCCCTGGTGGTATCCAGGGATGCTCACTATTTGTTGATGGTGGTCAACCGCACTACGAGGTGGCTGGAAGCCATCCCACTGAGAGACACCTCTGCGACTCCTGCGCCAGGAATCTACTCGCCCACTGGATTGCCAGCTTTGGAGTTCTGGCACACATGACAAACAATGGGGCGCCCAGTTCACATTCGCCCTCTGGTCACAGCTGGCAAACATCTTAGGGATCAAGCTCCATCATACCACCCCATACCATCCCCAAGCCAACGGTCTAGTGGGGCACTTCCATCAGCATCTCACGTCGGCTCTCATGGTTCATCTCATTGGCCCCAACTGGATGAACGAATTGCCCTGGGTCCTGCTCAGCATCAGAATGGCTCCAAAAGAAGAACTACAGGTATCGCCCATGGAGCTGGTCTATGGCACACCATTGTCGCTATCCGGGGAGTTTTTTGGCCCAAGCATTGGTTCCGCGACCGAGAATCAGACCTTGCTGGCAGACTTGAAGGGTAAGCTCGCCTCACTAGCATCCCCACCACCGACCCACCATGGCAACCACCCGTCCTGCATCCCAAAAGAACTGGCCGACTTTGTTTTCGTCCAGCGAGGCCCACACCCCACACCTCATGCAGCCCCTACAAAGTCCTGAAATGCTCAGGCAAGACATTCACTTTTAACATTGGGGACAGGGAGGAGATATTCACAGTTGACAGACTCAAGGCGGCACACTTGGACCTTAGCCAGCCAGTACTAACGGCCCAACCAAAACGACGAGGTCGCCCGACCAGTTCTGGGGGGGGGGGGGGGGGGGGGCTGTGTGGCAGTGCACATCACTTGTGGCAAATCGGCCCACTTGTAACGCCGCACCAGCGGGGCAGCCGCAAGAAGATGGCACCATTGGGGGATCTCCGTACCTTGTTGCTTAGGCCAAAACGCGCACCTCGGGCAAGCGTAATGACGACACCGCTGACACAGGGGTCAGCGGTGCGCCCCTTAAAAGGCGCATGCAAAGTTTGAGTAAACAATTCGTTTGAAACCCCCATCGCGTTAGTGATGCGTCTCATTCTGTGTAGCAGCCACTACAGTATTCTGTCCATAAATATACACTTAAAAGACAAGACATCCATAGCACTGAGCATTGCTATAATTTACATAAATGATAAACAGCAGTTTTAGCATTCCTTTCACAATGTCTTCACACAACTTGCAACAATTAAATAATTTCTAGAGTATCACTGATATTGTACAATGAGGAATATGGCAGCCTATCATAACAGAAAGATCCCAAGGAAAGATCTCTATCACAATAGGCCCGGAAATCTCTTTCAGAACTGCTGATTGAGGGATTTTAAAAATGTATTTATAATTTAGACATACAGCGTGGTAACAGGCCATTTTGGCCCATGAGCTCATGCTGCCCAATTACACCCAACTAACCTACAACCCACTGTGTGTTTTGAAGGGTGGGAGGAAACTGGAGCCCCTGGGGAAACCCCACGGGGAGAACGTACAAACTCCTTACAGACAGCGCGGTATTCGAACCCCAGTTCCTATAGCTGGTGCTGTAACAGCGTTGCACTAACCACTATGCCAACCGCACTGCTATATTATTTGTCAAGACATTAAAATAAAAATGTCTGTTTAAAATGGTGCCGCATCTAAGGAAGCAGTCAGAACCTCAGTTGAATGCATCAGCTGAAAGACAGCATGTAACAGGGCAGAATGCTATATTAGTGAGAATGAGTAATCACAGCATTGCTTCTAGGAAGTCCGACATTAGCAAGGCAATTTAGATATCAGTAATGTCTTCAGTCGAGTTAAATATCCCAAAGCAATATACATGATCGTTGAGCAAAAATAACAAGAAAACTGAGAGGATATACTTGTTTAAGAGAAGCTTACAAGAAGCTTTCAAGGTTGCAATACTTGATCTCTTATTATGGAACCAGACAGGTCAGGTGACGGAAGTATGTGTAGGTGAACATTTTGGGTCCAGTGACCATAATGTCATTAGCTTCAAGTTAATGATGTCTTGTCCTCATGTTGGGATTCTAAATTGTGGAAATTTTGTGGAAATGAGAATGGATCTAGGAAGTAACTCCCCCGAAGGGCACATGGCTTAAAGTGAAGATGACGGGACTCCCGCACCATCTTGCAGGTGAGTACCTAACTCCCTAGTGTGATGTGATTTGGCCCACTACGTTATTCAGCCGCTCGGCCCACTTCATGACAATAAATTTAATCTTAAATCTTGAAAAGTTTCTCCAGATCAACACATTGAAGAAATAACTGAGGAACAATTTATTTGCATCGAGAAAGGATTAATTTGATAACTCTTGTAGTTGAGGACTTTCGATAAGTTATTATAATATGATTACATTTTATGTTTGTATTCAGAATTATATAGTTCATTATAGAGGTAGGGTCTTGTGTTGAAAAGAGTACCAGGTTTGGTGGGTTCACAGAGCCAAGGGTCTGGACACAAATGATACAATCACACGTAACTTTAATTAACACATGGGAGACAAACGGGGGAGAAAATCAAATGGTTCTTGATTACTATATTACTTAATCCACCATATAGACATTCACATTGGACTTAGTGTGGTGATACAACCACGACACTGGCCACACTCCTACCAGCCTATTGCAGGAGGCAACCACTGAACCTGCAGATAGGCAACCTGGGAGGCTGGCCCCACCTGCTAGCTGTCAATCACCGGCCCATATAAAGACACGAGCCAGCCCCTTCCTAAACAATGGAACCAGAGGCTACACAGACCTAGTGTTCACCTGGTGTTCAAGTTTAAGCTGATGAAAGCCTATAGTACAGTCTTCTTGAGTTTTGTGTTTGTTTGCTGCACCACAGTGCACCACACCTAGGTTGGACTCTGATATTATACTCTACATCAGGGGGGTCAACCTTTCAATTTTACATTTTTAATTTAGACATACAGCACAGTAACAGGCCATTTCAGCCTATGTGTCCATGGTGCCCATTAACCTACACTCTTGGTACGTACACATGGCCTGAAATGGCCTGTTACCGTGCTATATGTCTAAATTAAAGATTAAAAATTAAAAGATTGGCCACCCCTGCTCTACATGTACGCAATCTACAGACAGGGACTTTCACACACACTCCCAGTTCTCAGTTCCAACGAGGATGTGGCTCTCTGCAAGTAATAATTTATCGCAACACTATGGCTCAGCTTCAGTGTAGTGCACACCTTACCAGCGACACTTGCAGCAATGTCCACAGTAGTGACCTGGTGTGGAGCGATGTCTGGGGCTTGGGCCATGAGGCAGAGAGAAAGAGAGTGGTGTGCGTTGATGTTACATACAGTGCTGATCTGGGAACTTAGCCAATAATGACCCTAGGTATTTTGAACGAGCCAATGGCAAGTTGTGCACTAATGGGTGGCCAGAAACCAGCTTTGATTGACAGGTGATGTGACTTCTGAATAAGTTTCAGATGGGGAGGACAAGTGACTACCCATGTGAAATATCACAATCACTACTCTGGAGAAGTCTTAGAGAACAGGTTCAGCTTTATTTCGAGTCTGCAGAATCGGGTTTCCCTGGTCTGGAGAAACTCTGGAGGTTCAGAATCATCACTCCTTTGTACAGTCCCAGGCTCAACATCATCCCACATTCATTTACCTTCTTCCAATCAGAATCCCAATACATTACAACATTCTCCTTCTCCCTTCCATCAATCCAGGTATCACTCAGTTCCTCCCTCTTCATACATCGCATGTTATGTTAATTCCCTCCTTAGGGGTGTCGAAGTTAATATTCATGTCTCTATTAAGCAAGCACAGTACTAGCTACAGACTACCTTAGGTCACTGTACCACCCTGAACCAGATCCTTGCATCCTTGGGGCTCAAGATAAGAAGGGGCCCACTAGCTAGTACTGTCTACTCTCAAGCTCTAATCTACATACTTTGCATTCGATCACTTTTTACAGAATGCTGCGAGTTTAATCACTTTAACCATTTTTCACACCTGTAATCCACAATGTTCTAGACAGGTGGGAAAGCCACGTGGTTTGGGAAGAATAATCAAAATAGGACATATGCAGGAAAAGAGAGGGCATTGAGGTATGCAGAGGAACAGAGAGATCTTGGAATAATGGTTCAGTTGGGTATAGAAGGTGGAGTCTCATGTAGACAGGGTGGTGAGGAAGGCTTTTGGTATGCTGGCCTTTATAAATGGGAGGTGATGTTGGGACTGTTCAAGGCATTGGTGAGGCCAAATTTGGAATACTGTGTGAAATTCTGGTCCCCAAATTATAGGGAGGATATCAATAAGGTAGAGAGGGTGCAGAGAAGATTTACTAAAATGTTGCCTGGTTTATGGTATTTAGAATACAATGAAAGATTGAATAGACTGATCTTTATTCATTGGAGCGTAGAAGGTTGAGGGGGGATTTGATAGAGGTATTTAAAATAATGAGAGATAGATAGAGTAGATGTGAATAGGTTTTCTCCTTGAGGGTAGGTGAGATTGGAACGAGGGGTCATAAGTTAAGGGTGAGGGGGCAAAAGTTTAAAGGTAACATAAGCGGAAGCTTCTTTACTCATAGAGGGGTGGCTGAGTGGCGGAAGAGGTGGTTGCAGCAGGGTCAATATTGTAATTTAAGAGAAGGTTGGATGAGTGCATGGATGTGAGGGGATTGGAAGGTTATGGACAGGGAACAGGTGGTGGGACTAGAGGAGATCACTTAAATCGGTGTGGACTAGAGGTGTCGAGATGGCCTGTTTCTGTACTGTAATTGTTATATGGTTAAATGGTTATATGGTTCTCCACAATCCACATATAACAGGTCTTCAATCTAAACAAAGTGAAATAAGAAAGTTTGAGGCTGGAGTTAGCTATTGTAGGCTGAGGCACTACATTGAGAAGTTTGACCAGTGGATAAAAAACAACTAACATCAAAATAATGGATAGTCTGAAACAAATAGTTCCTCCTTTAAGGCACAAAATCCATGCTCTGAACGGGTTCCAAACATAGTTGACAAAAGCAGTTTGAAACAGTAATAAATCAAAGGAAAAGGTGCATAATGTCGCCAAGAAGAGCTGTAGAGCATCTCCCCCACCATCCCCCATCTTTTTATTCAGGCCCCTGCCTGCTTCTTGCTCAAACGTTGATGAAGGGTTCAGGCTCGAGACGTCGGAGCCCTTTACTTCCTACATGGCCTTGCCCTGGCCTTCACAGCTCCCAATCATCTGGAGCGCTCCTCTCCCACCTTCCTCTCTGGAAAGGGAGGAATAGATGCTGGTAGCAATGGCGATAAATCCCCTCCTCTCCCTGCTGAGGTCCCCATCTCCTGCAGAGGGCCCAAAATCCAGAGGATACCCAGAGCATTTCATCAGCAGAGCAGAGATCTGAGCATTAACCTAATCCCTATTGAAGCCTCAGTAGCACCATCATGTGGAATTGCTTAAAAAAAACTGAGCTTGCATGAGAATATACATGTGTATTTTGAGGTAAAACATAGGATTCTGTTGACACCATGGAATTTGACGAAGGGTTCAAACCCAGAACGTTGGTGACATATTCTTACCTTTGCTATATCGTGTTATATGGCGAGCTCTCCACTGGCCTCCGTGACAGAGGTGCACCAAAGAAAAGGTACAAGGACTGCCTAAAGAAATCTCTTGGTGCCTGCCACATTGACCACCGCCAGTGGGCTGATATCGCCTCAAACCGTGCATCTTGGCACCTCACAGTTTGGCGGGCAGCAACCTCCTTTGAAGAAGACCGCAGAGACCACCT
The DNA here is from genome assembly GCF_036971445.1 of Narcine bancroftii. NCBI lineage: Eukaryota > Metazoa > Chordata > Chondrichthyes > Torpediniformes > Narcinidae > Narcine > Narcine bancroftii. The sequence goes on from NC_091470.1 coordinate 212,443,958, forward strand.
CACTGACAAAAGGCAAAGGAGGAAAAATCCAACACCCAACCCCAACCAACCAATTTTCCCCTGCAACCGCTGCAACCGTGTCTGCCTGTCCCGCATCGGACTTGTCAGCCACAAACGAGCCTGCAGCTGACGTGGACATTTACCCCCTCCATAAATCTTCGTCCGCGAAGCCAAGCCAACGAAGAAAGAATATAAAGGCATGGTTTGACCTACTGAGTTTCTCCAGCATTTGTGTGTGTGTTTTTTTTAATGTCAGTTGTGCATTTGAACTTAGTTATCAGTTGCCATTCTGAGCCAGTGCACATGCTGACATTTGGCCCATATCCTTCTAGACTCTTCTTATTCAATTGTGTCTTTTGAAACGCCCATCATGACTTTAGAGACCTCTACCCTCACATGCCACTTGATATTATCTCTATGCTATTTCGCTGCTCTGTGATTGATTAAAGTGGAATGTGAGTGGGAAAGGAAGGTTGAGAACCACTGCTCTACACCCAATTGTTGCTGAAATATTTTGCTTGAGAAAAATTGTCATTGGCCCATTTCCTTTAGAGTTATGAAACCGAGCACATAACGAGTCAATGAGGTACGATTAAAACAGTGGTTTTCAAACTTTCTCTTCCCACCCACATCCCACTTTATCAATCCCATACTAATCACAGAGCGCCAATGGCAAAGGGATTACTTAAAGTGGTATGTGAGTGGAAAGAAAAAGGTTGAGAACCACTGCTCTACATTGTCACCCCTCAACCTCCTGCATCCAGATAATCCAGCCTCTCTTTGTAACTCAAACCCTCCAGTCCTGGTGAATTATCTCTGAACCATTTACAAATGAATGATATCCTTTCTATGGTTAGATTACCAAAAATGTGGTGTCACCAACCACTTGCACAGCCGAATGGTTCCAACGTTTGTACTCTGTACCCTAACCCAATGAAGGCAAGCGTGCCAAAAGCCACCTTCCCCACCCTGACCACCTGAGTCAGCACATTGAGTGACTCTCTAGGTCTCTCCCTTGTACAGAACTCTCCAGGGCTCCATCCACCATTTACTGTGCAAGTCCTACCTTGGTTTTTGATTGACCAGAAGGCAAGATCTCCTTGCCAATTTCATTTGCATTCATTGCCCCACCTTCTCAACTGATCGAGATCCTTCATAAACAAACATCTTGCCTCACTAACCACTAACCCCACCTCACCACCCCCCCGCCCCCCCAATTTTGGTGACACCTGTAAATTTAGTTATCATGCCAATTACATTGTCATCTAAATCATTGATATTAAAATGCATTAAACATTGAAACACTACAGCACTGTACAGGCCCTTTGGCCCTCCATGTTGTGCCAAACCGTATAAAAGTGTTAAACCCTCCTTACCCTATAACCCTCTACTTTCCTTTCGCTCATGCATCCATCTAACAGTCTTTTAAAGGCCCCTAATGTTTCAGCCTCCTGGCCAGGCATTCCAGGCCTCAACAACTCTCTGTGTAAAAACTCTCCCCCTGATGTCTCCCCTATACTTCCCTTCCTTAATCTTATACATATGGCCTCTAGTGGTTGTTATTCCCACCCTAGGAAACAGATATTGGCTGTCCAACCTATCTCTGCCTCTCATAATTTTGTAAACCTTGATTAAATCCTCTCTCATCCTTCCACGCTCCAATGAGAAAAGTCCCAGCTTTGCCAATCTTGCCTCATAAGAGGCAACATCCTGGTAAATCTCCTCTGCACCCTTTCCATAGCCTCTACACCCTTCAAATAATGAGGTGACCAGAAATGGACACAATACTCCAAATGTGGTCTCACCAGAGACTTATAAAGCTGCAACATGACTTCTCTACTCAAATACACAATTCCCCAACTTTTGAAGCCCAGAATCCCATAGGCTTTTTGACTAATACACAATCCCCCAACTTATGAAGCCCAGAATCCCATAGGCATTTTTAACTATCCTATCAACCTGAACAACTACCTTGAGGATAGGAACATCCTTGACAAGGTAGGAATTTCTTTGACATATGGAACAAACAAAAGTGGACACAACACCTCTCCTCTACATCGGAGAAATTGGATGCAGACTGGGAGATCGCTTTGTTGAGCACCTCGGCTCTGTCCATGTGGATCTCCCAGTAGCCACCCATTTCAATTCTCCATCCCATTCTCTTGCTGACAAGTCTGTCCATGGTCTCATGCTCTCCCAGACTGAGACTACCTGCATCTTCCGACTGGGTGCTCTCCAACTGATGGCATTAATATTGACCTCTGAGTTTCATTAGAAAAACCCCAACCCTACACCGCCCTCCACTTCTTCACCATCACTTTCCCCCAGCTCTATCTCTCCCTTCTCCATTTCACACAAACGTGATAAATTCTTACCTCGACCCTTATCATATCCAATGAACACCCTTTGTTGGTCTGGAGTCCTCCCCCGGCCTTGAACTGTCTGAATACTGAGGCTTTCTGAGATTTACTGTTTCTGGGTCATTCTGCTCATTTCTTGAAGAAGGGCTCAGGCCCGAAACGTCGGCGATATATCTTTGCTTTTTATGGATGTTGAATGACCGGCTAATTTCCTATAGCATTTTGGAGTGGTTTTACCGATCTATGCAGCACTCAACTGGTCACAGGACTCCAATCAGAAAAATATCCTTGGATTCTGTTCAAGCCAATTTTCCAGTTTACCTTGGATCCCAGGTGATCAAACCTTCCAGACTCCAGTAAATGGAGGAACAGGGGAGGAGGAATGGTGCTGATGGTGCCCCAGTGACAATGAAGGATCCTGCAATTAACTGCTAGTTTTTCCAGGATAGTGCAGGAGGTTTGTTATAAATTCTTACATTTTTACATTTTAAATTTAAATTTAGACATAAATTTTGACCCATTTTGACCCATGAGCCCACACTGCCCAATTATACCTGATTGTCCTACACCGCAGGTACACTTTTGAATGATGGGAGGAAACTGGAGGTAACCCACACAGACACAAGGAGAACGTACAAACTCCTTACTGACAGCACAGGATTCGAACCCCGGTCCAGATCGCTGGCGCTTAAAAGGTGATGCACTAATGTCTATGCCAACTGTGGCACTCCTACGCCAACTGTTGCACCCTTATGCCAACTGTGTTATCTCTGGAGAGTCCTACATAAGGTGCTCCAAAGTTAATCAGGTCCAATTATCCTTCAGTGAGAATGTCATAAGCATGTTCTTTCCCAACGTGGAAATCATATACAAAAATTAGCTAGCTGAATTTCACAACTGGCATTTTCAACTTGGAGACAGTGACAAATGTGATGTACTCTTGTTTTACAGAGGAGAGGTGGAAAATCTCATGAAATGGTGTGAAAGTAACAACCTAAATCTCAATGTGGACAAGACGAAGGAGATGATGGTAGTTTTCTGGAGGACCAGGAACAACCACACTCAACCACACTTCAACAACTCCGTCATGGAGAGAGTGGAGAGAAAAGTTTCCTTGGAGCTCACTTAACTAGTGACCTATCGTGGACACTCAACATCTCCTCACTTGTCAGGAAGGTGCAACAGTGACTGCACTTCCTGTGAAGACTGAAGTGAGCAAGGCTACTGGCCACCATCATGTCAACCTTCTACAGGCGCTCTATCGAGAGCATCCTGGCCAGCTGCATCACAATGTGGGTACAGTTGCTGCAGAGAAATGGATCGGAGGTCAATTCACAGGACCATAAGAGTGGCAGAGAGGATCACTGGGGTCTCCCTCTCTCCATCGATATGACCTACTGGGATCGTCGTCAGAAGAGGGCACGTAAAATCATTTAGGACCCCTTCCACCGCGCACACAGCATCTTACAGCTGCTCCCATCAGGGAAGTAACAGAGCCAGCACCACCAAGCTGAGAACAGTTTCTTCACACAGGCAATGGGCACGCTGAATGACCAAAGGACCTGCTCACACCAGCCATCTGAGGCTCTCACATTTACAAAACATTATTTATTTGTGTATCTTTAAATTCTTAGTCTGCATGTGTACTGTTTGTGCGTGTGTCATGTCTGGTTGTGTGTCTGTGTGTTTTGCTCCGAGGACCGGAGAACACAGTTTCGTCGGCTTGTACTTGTTCAATCAAATGACAATAAACTTAACTTGATGACTTGAAATAGATTTTTAATTTGCACTGAAAACCCAGTGACATCTTTTCCAATTTCTAGGCAAAATGCCAACATATTTACATGAACTTCCTTTTCAAATATTTTATACAAGAATGTTTCCCCTCACTTTTGTTCCTGAATTTAATAATCTCATGAGTTAGATCCAATGATTAGAAAAATATCTTACAAATTACTTGATAGAATGTTAAGTATAAATAACTACGAATGCTTTTTAAGATATTTTATTTTTAAATGTGAAGAGACAGACTTGATGACTAGAAATGTTGGTACTTTTCAGAGTCCAGAAGAAAAAAGAACTGAAATTTCTGACAAATGGAGCAAAGATGAAATGTGATCAAATGTGAACCTGATGTGTGTTGATAATTACATGCTCTTGGAAGCAAGAAAAGTGATCAAAATCTGTCCAGTGCAGTTCACATACCAGTTAGAGCAACACTGTTACAGTACCAGTGACCTTCATTTGAATCCCATGCCATCTGTAAGGAGTTTGTACGTTGTCCTCGTGTCTGCGTTGGTTTTCCCCAGGGGGTCCAGTTTCCTCCCACCCTTCAAAACGTACTGGGGGTTGCAGATCAATTGGTCACATGGGTATATTGGGGTGGAACAGATTCATTGGCTAGAAGGGCCTGTTACCATGCGGTATTAATACATTCAATAAAAATATTAAATATTCACATTTAAAATAATCAGATAGAAAATTGGTATCTGCAGTTGCTAGAAATCCGATATAAAATGCAGGAATCCAGAAAACTCAAGGAACATTCATGTAAAAAATGCAGCATGTTGAAGTGGTACTAGATGTTGGTGAGGACACACTTGGAATCTTGTGTGCAGTTTTGGTCCCCTAACCACAGGAAAGATGCTATAGGGTTGGGAAAGATGCAGAAGAGAGTTACAGCATTATTGCCAGGATTAGGGAAGTTGAGTTATTGTGAGAGACTGGAAAACATAGGCCTATTTTCTTTAGAGTATAGCAGGTTGTGAGGGGTTCTTATTGAGGTCTATAAATTCATGAGAGGCAGAGAAAGGGGTGAACAATGACAGTCTGTTTCCTGGACTGAGAGAACTAAGATGAAAGGACATCACTAAAAGGTGACCGGGTGGGATTTGGAAGGGGCACAGCCCAGTCTTTCTTTCTTTTTCTTTGGCTTGGCTTCACGGACGAAGATTTATGGAGGGGTAATGTCCACGTCTGCTGCAGGCTCGTTGGTGACTGACAAGTCCGATGCAGGACAGGCAGGCACGGTTGCAGCGGTTGCAAGGGAAAATTGAGTAGAAACCCATTGACAACACTCAGCTCAGCTCTGATGTTGTAGTACGGTGACATTTACCTCTAGGCCATCCTTCATTCAGAATCTTGACGACCTTCTGTAGAACTGTGTCCTTTTCTGTTTCAGCTGTGATCTACTTGGATTTCATGTCAGATATGGGAACAGATTCAGTGATCAGATTTACATGGAGATTCCCATCTGCCTCTGTGGAACTATCATTGTGTACTCCACTTGGATTGTTGTCCTAGATAATGCATCAGCAAACACAATAGGTTTCCCTGGTGTGTTTACCCTCTTGACTAGGCTTAAGTTTTTACATGCTTTGTCACCCAGCAGTGATTCATGTCCATCTGAGATGACTGTGAACCAGAGGTGGTGCTCTTTATCTTTAATTTTCACCTTTAGTTTACATGTACCCTTTATGTTGATGCTCTGCCCATTGTAGCCTTTGAGATGTACAGGATCTGCATGGATGTATGACTTTATCTTCATTGCCCTGATGTTGCACTCACAGATCAAAGTGACCTTTGCTCCTGTGTCCAGTTTGAAAGGAATATTTGTTCCATTTGTATGCAATGACACAGTCCACTTGTCCTACTCAATTCTATTCATGCTTGGATGTTCAGTGTCTTTTGGTTTAGAATCTTCCTGCACTACCATGCCTATGAAGAGTGCATTACTAAAAGTAGTTTATTCATTAGTGTGTTGTGTTCACACTTTCACTTCTGTTTCATTTTCCTTTGGGAAAACATTGCTTTGCTCAATGATTCTGCCCTTTGCACTTATTACAGAGTTTACCATCGGCTGGGCATCATTCTGGAGCATGTTGAGAACCACATCATTTACAACGAAAAAAAGTATCTTTGTCCCAAACATTAGGAGAGTACTGCATCTCTTGGGTCTTCAAGGAGATTCTTCATTGTGAAATTAATTAAATTCTGGAAGCAACTATTAACATTCATGGTCAAAGCTGCAAAGTCCAGAGCATTTTTATCAAAATAAATAACAATATTATCATGCTGTTAGCTGATGTATTGAATGGAAATTGTGATTTATCACCAATGTTGTCTCTTTTTGTTGTTTCCTATATCTCAATTTTTGTTTGTGAGTGGAGACACATGCTGTGACTTTGACTATACCTTCATTTTCACTGGCTTTTCCCCCTCACCAAACTTTATCACGTGCTGCAGAGCTAATTCACTGGTGTGGCAGATCTTCATAGCTCCAATGACAGTAAGGTCAGTCTCTCACAACAACCTCCCTCTCACTTTCTCATCAATAATCCTGAAAGCAATTTGATCACGTGTCACTGAATCTTGTAGCGGTCCAAAATTGCATGTTCTTGCTTTTAATTTTAGTCCATTAAACAAGTATCAGAGCTCTCTCACTGTAGCTGTTTGCACGAATGAAACACAAAACTCTTGAAAGTTTCATTTTTCTTTGGTGAACAGTGATCATCAAACATCTCGATAACCTTGTTGAACTAGCCCTGGTCTTCTGCCTCAGTAAAATCAAATGTATCGAAAACCTCTAGTGCTTGAGGTCCCACCATGGTAAGTAGCAGTGCAATCTTCCATGTATCAGGTTTGATATCAAATCCAATGGCTTGCTGGTACAGCATGAATCTTTGTTTAAACAACTTTGTTTGGTCGATATTTCCAGTCCAATTTACAGCCTCATGAATCATTACACATTCTATATCTCTGCCATAACTACACACTCCTGGTGTTTCTTCCACTCTTGGTAACATGTGATTTTTTTTATTGTATTAAAGAAATCTGTGGTTTTTTAAAAAATCTACTATACTTTATTAGATATAAAACTCACGACCATGTGGAGGCATCCATCTTGAATCCAACCCAAGCTGCAACCAAACTAATCTCCAGCACCCTCTATTGGTCATAAGGATGACTAGCACTCTATCCAATCTCATACAACACCTTCCAATCTTCCGATCTTGAGGAGAGCAGTTTCTGTCCCATGCTGTGATGCTTTCAAATGTGCAACTGTAGAAGTTGTTGAGGGACCTGGGGAGATATGCTGAACTTCCTTAGTCTTCTAAGAAAGAAGACATGTTATGAAATGACACTCGTGTGAAGCTCTGGTCACTCAGCTATAGGAAAGATATCAATGTTAGAAGGGTGCAACAGCATGTTTCTGGAACTGGATGTCGTGAGTTGTAGGCAGAGGTGGGATGGACTGGGTCCTTATTCCCAGAGTGTAGGAGACTGAGGAGTGACTTTGTAGAGATTTATAAGATCATGAGGGGAGTGGATAAAGTGAAAGGTCATAGTCTTTTTTTTTCCCAGGGTAGGAGTTAGGTCAGTGGCTCTCAACCTTTATCTTCCCACTCACATACCACTTTAAGTATTCTCTATGCCATCGGGCCTCTGTGATAAATAAGGGATTGCTTAAGGTGGTATGTGGGTGGCAAGAAAAAGTTAGAAGCCCACTGTTTTAATCGTCCCTCATTGACTCATTATGTGCAGGGATTTGGAACTCCAAAGGAAATGGGCCAATGACCTTTTTTCTCAAGCAAAATATTTCAGTAACAATCGGGTCTAGAGCAGTGATTCTCAACCTTCCCTTCCCACCCACATCCCACCTTAAGCAATCCCTTACTAATCACAGAGCACCGATGGACTAGGGATTACTTAAAGTGGGATGTGAGTAGAAAGAAAAAGGTGGAGAACCAGTGGTTTAAGGTGAGGGGAGAGATGTAAGAGGGATGAGAAGGCAATCTTTACACTGAGAGGATTCTTTACACTGAGAGGATAGTTTGTATCTGAGGGGATTCTTTACACTGAGAGGATAGTTTGTATCTGAGGGGATTCTTTACACTGAGAGGATAGTTTGTATCTGAGAGGAGAGTTTGTATCTGAGAGGAGAGTTTGTATCTGAGAGGATTCTTTACACTGAGAGGATAGTTTGTATCTGAGAGGAGAGTTTGTATCTGAGAGGAGAGTTTGTATCTGAGAGGATTCTTTACACTGAGAGGATAGTTTGTATCTGAGAGGAGAGTTTGTATCTGAGAGGAGAGTTTGTATCTGAGAGGATTCTTTACACTGAGAGGATAGTTTGTATCTGGGAGGATAGTTTGTATCTGAGAGGATTCTTTACACTGAGAGGATAGTTTGGATCTACGAGGATAGTTTGTATCTGAGAGGAGAGTTTGTATCTGAGAGGAGAGTTTGTATCTGAGAGGAGAGTTTGTTTCTGAGAGGATTCTTTACACTGAGAGGATAGTTTGTATCTGGGAGGATAGTTTGTATCTGAGAGGATTCTTTACACTGAGAGGATAGTTTGGATCTACAAGGATAGTTTGTATCTGAGAGGAGAGTTTGTATCTGAGAGGAGAGTTTGTATCTGAGAGGAGAGTTTGTATCTGAGAGGATAGTTTGTATTTGTGAGGAGCTGCTGGAGGAACCTATTGATGTGGGTGCAGTTATTCCATGGACAGATAAACGGATTGAACGGATTCAGAAAGATATAGACCAAATGCAGACTAGCCTAGAATGCTAATGTGGTCAGCATTGTCCAGTTGGGCTGAAGGGCCTGTTTCTTGTTGGATGAGTCTTAAATATAAATCTGCATCTCAGCTTTTCTGCTGTGGTTTAGGGAGGAACCACTTCTGAAACTCACAATGCCACTAACCCACTTTCTTTTTACTTAAACATAATATATTTACTCCCCTACACGATGTAAATAAGATAAAGTAAATATGATGCTTTTATTTCTATATATTCAGCTGGTTGAGAAAATTTTATGGTCAGGTAACAGGAAGTGAACTGCTTATGTTTCATGTGCATCAAAAGTGAATACAGAAAGTCCCTTTCCCTCCCAAATCAAAATGTGTTGTGCTGAAGCTCTCAAATCAAAAGGTTTTATTTAAAAAATAAATGTGAAGGTCTAATCTGATTTTTTGGCTAATGTTCTTGCATAGGTCAGCAGTGTCATTTAAAGTCTATTACCTATATGTATTTAAATCCAAATAATTCAAAAAACAACCTTTGTGTTCTAAAAGAAATGCTTTCCTTTCCAGACTTCATTGTTATTTGAATTGTCCAACAGTTATAGATTTAATAAAGGAAATTCAAGTACTACCAGATATTTCCAGTTATAACTCTCAGGGATAGTGGAACAGAGAGTGCGGACTCACACGGGACTGCAGACGCTGGAATCAGAAGGCCAACACAATCTGCTCTCCAAACTTAGCAGGTCACACAGCGTCCATGGGAGGAAGAGAGTTTCGTCATTTGCACTTCCCGCTCCTCAGAAAAGTAGACAGTATTTGCAGCAGGATCGTTATTGGTTGGGCAGGTAGGCAGAAGGATGGTTGATGGAATTTAATAATGAGAAATGAGAGGAGCTCCATTCTTGCAAGACCTGCATGGTGAAGAGAAGGGATCAAAGGATAGTTGTACATAGGAGGTGATGCCTTGAAATTGGCATCACAATTATATAGGGTAGCCACAAAGGCATTCAGTACATTTGTCTTCATCAGTCCAAGTATTGCGTATTGACGTTGAGAGTTCCTGTTACAGTTATGAGGCCCCATTTGGAGTAATGTGTTCTGATTAAATATTTCAGCCCAAAACACTGAATTTCTGGTGCCTTCCACAAATGTTGCCTGACCCACTGAGTTCTTCCACCACTTTGTGTTTTGTCCAATGAAGATCAGACTTTGAGCCAGAGCTTTCTATTCTATTGAGATCATTATTTGAGATTCTTTGATAGTCAGGTGATAAAACAGAAAATGTAATATTATTTAAAAAATTCATTTAGTCTTTCTTGCCCTTGGAACCATTTAGATTCCCATTTCTGGTACATGCTTCCCATGAGCCAAACCCCAGCAGCCCATGGCCTGCTTGGATTGTTCGATACACATCTCCAGCAGCCCACAGCCTGCGTGGATCGTACAATATATATCTCCAGCAGCCCACAGCCTATGTGGATCATTCGACCACACTTCTCCAGCAGTTCATGGGCTGTGTGGATCGTTCAACTACACGCCTCCAGCAACCCACAGCCTGTGTGGATCATTCGACCACATGTCTCCAGCAGCCCACAGCCTGTGTGGATCATTAAACCACACATCTCCAGCAACCCATATCCTATGTGGATCGTTCGACCGCACGTCTCCAGCAGCCCATGGCCTGTGTGGATCATTCGACCACACGTCTCCAGCAACCCAGAGCCTGCGTGGATCTTTCAGCTGCTTGTCCACTATCGTGGTCACCGTTCAGTAAGGCTGTTTTCTTTGCTTCTCCTTAACAGGAGGGAGTCTTTTTCCCCATTTCTGTTGCCCTAATTAATCATGCCTCAAGATCGACCGAATCTAAAATCATCAATTTTCTGGCTATGTCTAAAATGGATTGCACCATAATGAATTGTCTTGAGGCTGTTGAACTCGCACCACGTCAATTTCAGATTGATCGGGTAGTAATTTATGATTATATTTTTGTCTGCGGCTGTCCATTTAAACCCTTTGGAATTATTTCTTTTTTCATTCTGCAAATCTTGCTGATTGTTCCCTGCCTGACACCAAACCTGTCCAAATACTCAGCATCTCACCTTTCCCTCGCTGAGGAGATGGCCTTGAAAAAGTGGAATGCATTTACTCCACCATCAGTCTTGCAGTGTGAACAGTTGGTTCCATCAGTGAATGAAGAAGATCTTGTCACGAACATTCACCAGCAAATATTTAGATGCTGTCAGGACTACATCACAGCCATCTCAACTCTTATTGTATATAAAGTACAGAATTTGGATTTTCTGTCCAATGATCTCTTTGAGGGGTTGGTTTCATTGGCACTGGATTAAATCTTTGTGTGTGCGTCTCACTGTTAGTATCGGAAGGGGAAGAGAGTCTCTAGCTGCCCTCCAGACAACTGGGTGATTATGCAGACTCAGCAATGGAGCAGGGGACCACAGGAGACTGCTTCTGGACCTTCCCTCAGAGAGTCACATACAGTGAGAAAAGACCCAAGTCAGATAACCCATGGTCTGATGTGTGCCCGTATTTAAGAACTTTTGGTATGAGGATTTAATCTCTTGGTCACTCCAGTGGGTGTCTCCATCTCCGGAGGTAAAAAGTTGATTATTGTTGTCTTTAGTGATCTCCTTCTTTCTTTCTTTGTAGGTGGAAGGGGGAGTAGGGAGGGTGTTTGTGGGGAGGACGAGGGAGGTTGGGGTGGTTATCTAACTATATAATATCTGTATGAATATGTTATAATTAATGTTATATGATTTAAAATTTATAAATAAAAATATCAAAAAAAGAAAAAAACAAGAATATTCTGATGAATACTTTAGTGAATACCATGGTGAATACTGCCATATATGCCGGGATGTAAAATGACCCCAGAATTTCCACTCAAGTTGTAGATTCACTGATAAAGTTTGGAAAATTTGTTCCCTGAATGGATTTAATTTGAGACACTCCCAAATTATGAATATTAACATAACATAACATAACATAACATAACAATTTACAGCACGGAAACAGGCCATTAGGCCCTTCTAGTCCGCACCGAACCAAACACCCCTCTCTAGTCCCACCTCCCTGCACAATTCCATCTGCCATTTTTCAGCCCACTTTTCTAAGCAGCCCAAATCCCTCTGCAATCCTTGAAAACCTTCTTCATTATCCACTATTCCACCTATCTTAGTATCGTCTGCATATTTACTAATCCAATTTACCATCCCATCATCTAGATCATTAATGTATATAACGAACAACAATGGGCCCAATACAGATCCTTGAGGCACACCACTGGTCATCGGCCTCCAATCTGACAGACAATTATCCACTACCACTCTCTGGCCTCTCCCTTTCAGCCAATGTTCAATCCATTTGACTATCTTAAAATTTATACCTAAAGACTGCACCTTCCTAACTAACCTTCCATGTGGTACCTTATCGAAGGCCTTACTGAAGTCCATATAGACAACATCCACTGCGCTACCCTCATCCACATTCCTAGTCACCTCTTCAAAAAATTCAATCAGATTGGTCAAACATGACCTTCCTCCCACAAATCCATGTTGAGTGCTCCTGATCAGACCCTGTCTATCCAGATGTTTATAAGTACTATCTCTAAGAATTTTCTCCATTAATTTACCTACCACAGACGTCAAACTTACAGGCCGATAGTTGCCAGGCTTCCTCCTTGAACCCTTTTTAAATAACGGAACCACATGCGCAATGCGCCAATCCTCCGGCACTATCCCCATATCTAATGACATTTGGAAAATTACCGCCAGAGCCTCTGCTATTTCCTCCTTCACTTCTCTCAATGTCCTGGGGAAGATCCCGTCTGGTCCCGCAGACTTATCCACCTTTATATTCTTCAAAAGCCCTAAAACTACATCTTTTGTAATCTCTATATTCCCCATATTTACCTAATTTGCTTTTTTTATCTCACATCTCCCAATATCCTTCTCCTTAGTGAATACCGAAGAAAAGAAACTGTTCAATATCTCCCCCATTTCTCTAGGCTCCACACACAGTTTTCCGCTCTGATTCTCTAAGGGACCAATTTTGTCTCTAGCTTTCCTTTTACCATTAACATATTTGTAGAACTCTTTTGGATTAGTTTTCACCCTGCTTGCCATAGTTTCCTCGTACCTTCTTTTAGCTTTCCTAATTCCTCTCTTAAGATTCCTCTTACATTCAATGTATCTTTCAAACATCCCCTTAACTCCATGCTTCTTATATCTAATGTATGCCTCCCCTTTTCTTCGAACCAAGTTTCCAATATTCCTTGAAAACCACGGCTCTCTCAAACCTTTTGCCCCTCCTTTTAACCTAACAGGAACATAAAGCTTTTGCACTCTCAAAATCTGATCTTTAAAAGACTTTCATCTCTCTACTACATCCTGCCCATAAAACAAATTGTCCCAATCCACACCCTGCAAGTCCTTTCGCATCTCCTCAAATCTAGCTTTTCCCCAATCAAAAACCTCAACCCTTGGGCCTGACTTATCTCTTTCCATAATGACATCGAAGCTGATGGCATTATGATCACTGGACCCGAAGTGCTCGCCAACACTAACCTCCGTCACTTGACCCATCCCATTTGCCAACAGTAGATCTAACACTGCTCCTTCTCTGGTTGGCACCTCTACATATTGTTGTAAAAAACTATCTTGCACACATTTCACAAACTCTAACCCATCCAGTCCTTTCACAGAATGTGTTTCCCAATCTATATGTGGAAAATTAAAATCTCCCATAATTACAACCCTGTGCTTATCACAAATATCTACTATCTCCCTACAGATTTGCTCCTCTAGGTCTCGGTCCCCTCCAGGTGGTCTATAATACACCCCTACAAGTGTAACCTCTCCTTTTCTACTCCTCAGTTCCACCCAAATAGCCTCCGTGGATGTGCCCTCTAATCTATCCTTCCTAGGCACCGCTGTAATATTTTCCCTGACAAGCAATGCAACCCCACCTCCTCTTGCCACTCCGACTCTATCACACCTAAAACAACGAAACCCAGGGATATTCAGCTGCCAATCACATCCCTCCTGCAACCATGTCTCACTAATCGCTACCACATCATACTTCCAAGTATCACTCCACACCTTCAGCTCATCCACCTTTTTTACAATACTCCTGGCATTAAAATATATGAATTTCAGAGATTTCCCAATTTTTAATCACTGTTTTCCCTCATCTTTAATAACAACATTATTTACTTTTCCTGCCAATTGCCCTTCATCTTCCTCCAGAGCATTTCCCTTCTCTATCACCTGCCCATCCATATTCAAATACTTACTACAAACTTTCTTTGTTTGCATCCTAACCTTCTCCTTACTGCTCAGTACTATTTTGTTCCCTCCCCCCAACCATTCTAGTTTAAAGGATCCTGAGTAGCCCTAGCAAATACCTCTGCCAGGATTCTGGTCCCCCTGGGATTTAAGTGTAACCCGTCCTTACTGTACAGGTCACATCTCCCCCAAAAGAGGTCCCAGTTATCCAGAAACTTAAGACCCTGCCCCTTACTCCACCCCTTCAGCCATGTGTTAATCCTCCACCTCATTCTATTTCTATTCACACTGTCACGTGGCACAGGGAGTAATCCAGAGATTACCCCCTTTGCGGTCCTTCTTTTTAACTCCCTACCTAACTGCCTGTACTCACTTTTTAGGACCTCCTCTCTATTTCTCCCTATGTCATTGGTACCTACATGTACCACGACCTCTGGCTCCTGTCCCTCCCACTTTAGGATATCCGGGACACGAGCAGCAACATCTCGGACCCTGGCACCAGGGAGGCAAACCACCATCCGATTCTCCTTGCTGCGTCCGCAGAATCCCCTATCCGTCCTCTTAACTATGGAGTCTCCTACCTCAATTGCCCTCCTCTTTCTTTCCCTCCCTTTCTGAGCTACAGGGGCCGTCCTCGTGCCAGAGGCACAGCCACTGTCGCTCCCCCCAACCTTGATGTCCCCCTCAACAGTGCTCAAAGAGGCGTACTTATTGCTGAGGGTTACATTCACAGGGCTCCTCTTTGGCACCTTACGTTCTTTTGTCCCTCTCCTAACAGTTACCCACCTTTCATCCTCCCGTGGCCCTGGCGTGACCACCTGGCTGTAACTCCTGTCTATGACTACCTCTGTTTCCCTAACCAGCCTGAGGTCATCGAGCTGCAGCTCTAGTTCCCTAACACGGTCCCTGACAATCTGCAGCTCGACACACCTAGTGCAGATATGGACATCCGGGAGTCTGGAAGACTCCAGGACCTCCCACATCCGCCACTCCCAACAACACACAGCCTTAACACTCATCCCTTACCCCAATGAAGTAGTAATAAAGACTATCTTAGCTTTCTCTCCGCCTGCTTTCGCCGAAGCCTGATGAGCCAAAGCCTGGAAGTCCCACTCCCTCGCTGGGCCACTCCATCGCTGGGCCACTCCCTCGCTGGGCCACTCCCTCACTGGGCCACTCCCTCGCTGGGCCACTCGCTCGCTGGGCCATTTGCTCACTGGGCCACTCGCTCGCTGGGCCACTCACTCGCTGTCCCTCTTATTTATTGGCCTTTTACCAATTAACCCCTACACACTCTCCTGTACGCTCGCTCGACCAATGGCCGCCTCCGACGCCGACTCCTCCCCGCAGACCCTGGTAAGAGACTTTAAAAAAAGTTTTCTTACCTGCCCCGGACTCTTTTCTTTTCTGTCCTTCTCCTCTCTCCTTTTCTCTCCTCTCCTCTCCTCTCCCTACTGCTAGGCTCTGTCCCCAGTAAGAGTCTTTAAAAAGACCTTACCTTCCCGTCACACTCTCCTGTACGCTTGCTCGACCAATGGCCGCCTCCAATGCCGACTCCTCCCCGCAGACCCTGATAAGAGACTTTTTAAAAAGTTTTCTTACCTGCTCCGGACTCTTCTTTTCTGTCCTTCTCCTCTCTCCTTTTCTCTCCTCTCCTCTCCTCTCCTCTCCCTACTGCTATGAATCAGCGAAGCTTCAAAGATTTTGCACTCATCACAAAGTGGATCAATATCAGAATGAAAATGAGATAATTTAACTTTAGACATGTGTAATCTATGCACCACCTAAAATTGTAACAGAGAATAACGTGTACAAAATTAAGATTCATTCATCAAATGTTGTCCCAATGCTCATCGGAAAATGATATATTGAAATCGTGTTCCCATTCCTTCTCGATCCCAGTCACTGAGACTGTTCTATGTCTGTCATGTCATTGTAAATAATTGATATCAATCCACCAGGGGAAAACTTCACATCAAAAAGTAAATCAAGAGCATTTATTTCAGGAATTTGAGGAAAATCAGAAAGTTTGGACTGAACAAAATGCCTAATTTGTAAAATCTAAAAAGATGTCTTTTAGGAAGTTTAAATGTTCCTGTCAATTGTTCAAAATTATCTCGAATAAAAAGATCCTGAAACTTTTTCTATCTAATCTGTTCCACTCCTTAAAACCTGAATTTAACAAGCAAAGTTTAAAATGCTGATTATGTATAATAGGGCTGGCAAGGGAAAAACTACGATATCCAAAAAATTCTCTAAATTCTGCCCACATTCTTAACCTTTGTCTCATTCTCAGATTATCCACTAATTTAGAAAAGGAACAGGGAAAAGAAGAACCTAAAATTGCAAACATAGATGAGTTTCATAATGATCACATTATAGAATGGGATGAGCATTTCAAGTCCCTCTATGAGATTTTAAATTATATCTTATTATTTTCTGTTTAACATCAGGGTCCGAGGTTTTGAGTGAGATATGTGGCCTGATAATCATGGTTTTTATTCTATATTACAATTCATATACTATGAATTGAATTGAATTATGTCATCAGTTGGAAATCATGTATTAAGGGTTTTTATATTAAAATCAATAAAAATATTTTAAAGAGAAAGAAGTTGTAGGTTTTGAACTACACTCACTGTATAAGACCACCTCAAGTTGTGAAGCTGCTCATCGACCATGTCTGCCACATGCTTCTCTAGGATCGGCCAGTACTGGTAACTGGTTAGGGTTAAGGTATCAAAATGCAGGCAGCGGGCCAAATATCCCTCCTGTGTTCACTTGGTCTCTTTCTTCGAGGTCTCAGGTCACAGTAAACAGTCACCTTTATTAGCCCATGCTTTAATTACCCTGGCCCTGTTCCTGGTTCTCAAATGGGATCAGTGCCTTACTTCTCTGGAGCATGTTTGGTTGCTCAAAAGCCTGCCTGCAAATTCTTGGGATCTGCCGGTCATGCTGCAGGCCTGGGAGTCACACGTTCTTCGTGTGGGCATGTGAAGTGGTGAGTCCATGGCTGGTGGAGCAGTCCAGGCCAGTGCTCTTTTTATAGTAATGTCGTAAGATTTTGGATAAAATTAAGGAATTTTTGGAGGTTATGTTTAAATTTAAAATTTCACTTGATCCTATGATATTTTAATTAGATTATATTAAAAAAATTGAGTTTGGAGTTAAAATTAGATAAATTTCAAAATGCTTTGTTGAGATTAGCAAAGGAAATGTCTTGCAATTACTTGGAAAAATTAGACTAATTCGTGTATCCAAAAATGGCATGTGGAAATGAGATCTTGCATTCCATTAGAGAAAATAACATATAATCTACAAAACAATTATACCATTTTTGTTAAAACTCTGAGCCCATATATGGAATACGTACAATTTAATTATTAGTATTTTCTCTCCCATACATTGATGGTGTTGTCCCAAACCATGGCAAATAATTGAAGGGTATTATATTAGTCAGAGGTGCACCAAAGAAGAGGTACAAGGACTGCCTAAAGAAATCTCTTGGTGCCTGCCACATTGACCACCGCCAGTGGGCTGATATCGCCTCCAACCGTGCATCTTGGCGCCTCACAGTTCGGCGGGCAGCAACCTCCTTTGAAGAAGACCGCAGAGCCCACCTCACTGACAAAAGACAAAGGAGGAAAAACCCAACACCCAACCCCAACCAACAAATTTTCCCATGCAACCGCTGCAACCGTGTCTGCCTGTCCCGCATTGGATTTGTCAGCCACAAACGAGCCTGCAGCTGATGTGGACATTTACCCCTCCATAAATCTTCGTCCGCGAAGCCAAGCCAAAGAAGATTATATTAGTTGATCTCTTCTATTTCTTTTCTTTTTGTTAGGGGTAGTTTAGAGGGGGGTGTGGGTTATATGGGATAAAATATCTATTGATTTGTGTTTTGATTGTATGATTTATTAAGGTTAATAAATTAAAATTTTAAACAAAATGTAATGTCGTAAGATGGTTATAACATGAAGGTTTGCACTGTGACGCTGCCGCAAAACATCGAATTTCATGACTTGTTCATGACAATAAATCCTGATCCTGGTTCTGATTCTGATTTTGCCTCTGTGTCCCCTGCACTGAGATCTTCTCTCAGGGCATTGATTTCACAGTGGGGGAGAACTGCAGGCTGAAGTGTGGTCTGGTCATGGGAGGGGTTCCCGACTGATGGCGACCGAGGGATATTGGGTTGTGTATATAGTGAGGTCGAGGGAAATTGGTACATTTGTCATTAGGTACTTACTAGGTCTCTCTCTCTCTCTCTCTCTCTCTCTCTCTCTCTCTCTCTCTCTCCCTCTCTCTCTCTCTCTCTCTCTCTCTCTCTCTTCCTTTTTCCTCTATCTCCTTTCACAGAGCCAAAATTCTCACCTCTCCTCATATCCAATGAACCCATTTTGTTGGTCTGGACTCTTCCCCCTCTCATTCTTTGCCCTTTCTCTCCCAGACTTTATTCAGGGACTTCCCTGCTTCTTGCTTATACCTTAAAGAAGAGCTCAGGCCCAAAAGGTTGGTGATATATCTTTATCTCCTTTGGACACCGCAGAGATCAGTGAGCTCCTCCAGTATTTCTGTGTATTTTAGGTGCATTTGCAACACGTTTGCCAAACAATACCTATCTCCAGCAAGGAGTCAAACCATCTCCGGTAAAATTCACTGACATTTTCAGTATGAGCTTTCACTGCACCACCTGAAGAAACACACAAAGATCAGCGTGTACAGAGCCATTGTCATACCCACACTCCTGTTCGGCTCCGAATCATGGGTCCTCTACTGGCATCATCTATGGCTCCTAGAACGCTTCCATCAGCACTGTCTCCGCTCCATCCTCAACATTCATTGGAGTGACTTCATCACCAACATCGAAGTACTTGAGCTGGCAGAGTCTGCAAGCATCGAATCCATGCTGCTGAAGATCAAACTGCGCTGGGTAGGTCACGTCTCCAGAATGGAGGACCATCACCTTCCCAAGATCGTGTTGTATGGCGAGCTCTCCACTGGCCACCGAGACAGAGGTGCACCAAAGAAGAGGTACAAGGACTGCCTAAAGAAATCTCTTGGTGCCTGCCACATTGACCACCACCAGTGGGCTGATCTCGCCTCAAACCGTGCATCTTGGCGCCTCACAGTTCGGCGGGCAGCAACCTCCTTTGAAGAAGACTGCAGAGCCCACCTCACTGACAAAAGACAAAGGAGGAAAAACCCAACACCCAACCCCAACCAACCAATTTTCCGTTGCAACCGTGTCTGCCTGTCCCGCATCGGACTTGTCAGTCACCAATGAGCCTGCAGCAGATGTGAACATACCCCTCCATAAATCTTCCGCAAAGCCAAGCCAAAGAAGAACCAGTTCAGCCACTGTCACCAAAAGAGGTCAAAGGGCAAGTGTCCAACAGCAAGAAATTCACCATCTCACTTCCCATTTTCTTTCTACCTTCTTCAGGGCACGTAGGGAGTACCATGGAACCTTCTCCTATAGGATCGGGCAGCGTGGAATCAGGCCATTCAGCTCAACATGTCCATGCTGATCAGTTGCCACCCTCCTAGCATTTGGTCCCCGTTCCACTGTGTCACATCGACCCCTTAAATGCTGTCAGTGTCCCAACTTCATCCACATTCCCAAACCCTCACCCCCACCCCCCACCCCTCGAATCACAAGAACATGAATAGGATTTGGCCATCTGGCCTATCGAGCCTGCTCCGATATTCAATGAGATCATGGATGATCCGATGATAGGGTAATCTCCACCTTCCTGTCTTTTCTCCATATCCTTTAATTCCCCTACCATGTAAAATTCTATCCAATTTTGTCTGAAATGCATTTACTGTGGTTGCCTCCAGTGCACCACCCTCTGGTAGATTCACCCTAAATCTACCACCCCAAGTCCTATGTCCCTTAATTCTAGTCTCCCCTCTCATATATCTAAATTCCAGTGAGTGCAGTCCCAGATGACTGAATCTATCCTCAAAGGCCAACTCCCTCATCTCTGGAATGCCCATCAAATCATTCCCCTCATCCTAAATCTACATCCTGCTCTTTTATTTGATATGTGAGGTTTCCTATAGTTACCCTGTCTATACTTCTCTTAACTTTACATGCATCAACTCTCATGACCTGCACTCCAGGTAGAGCAGACTTTTCTTCTCCATCCCCTTCTCATAACTGAACTCTTCCATCCCAGGCAGTGTCCTGGTGAATCTCCTATGCACCCTTTCCCATGCCTCAGAGAACAAAACTGTGCACAGTTCTCCAGGTAAGATCTGCCCAGGGTTTTATAAAGCTGCAGCACACAGTGAAGACCAATGTGGCTTCCTGATCATACCTGTCCATCTGTGATGCCATCTTCGATGATCTTTGAGCTTGCATTCTGTGGTCTCTCTGTTCTTCCTGAGACCCTATAATTCATGCTGCCTCATTATGCTCCCATAGGGAACCATCTGGATCAAATACAACCTATTTCACCAAAACATCAAAAGTTTCTGGTTAGGTTACCTTCTAAACAAACTACAACTCTGCTGATCTTCATGTCAACCTGGGCACTGACTGATCTTATCCCCCGCTCCCTCCGCTAGTCATTCACATGTATTACAGTCAGCAAGGCAGTCGCCATCCTTGTGGAACACTACTAATCACGGGCACCCAATCAGGAAAAATAAATCTCTCCAACATCTCCCTCTCTCTCCTATGGCCTAACCAACATTGGGTCCACTTGGTGAAAAAAGAAAATCTGCAGACACTGATTGTACTTAATGCACATACGTGCTGGACAAACTCAGCAGGTCCCGCGGTGTCCATAGAAGGCAGAGAGATATAACCCTCATTTTTGGGCCTGAGCAAAAAGCAGACAGGCTCCTGAATGAAAAGGTGGGAAGCACAAGTGGAAAAGGGGCAGGAGAGGAGCACAGACCAACAAGCAAGAGGTGGATGTAGATAGGAGGGCAGGAGAGAAGATCTGAGAATTGATCGGAGGAGGTGCGTAATTCTGTAAATGTAGAATTGGAGGAAAGTAGAAGGAGGGATAGGGATAGGGAGAGAGACAAGGGGAAGGGAGCTGGAGGAATCAGAAATGTGTGTGTGTGTGTGTGTTAGAGAGAGAGAGAGAGAGAGAGAGAGAGAGAGAGAGAGAGAGAGAGAGAGAGAGAGAGAGAGAGAGAGAGAGAGAGAGAAAGAGAGAGGAGGACACCAGAGAAGTTAATGTTGGGTTGGAGGATGTATAGACAGAAGATGAAGTGTTGTTCCTCCAATCTGTGGGTGGGCTAAGTTGGGCAGTGCATGAGACCATGTCAGCATGGGAATGGGCAGGGACTGGAAATGGTTGGCCACTGGGAGATCTTGCTATTACAGTGGACAGGGCAAAGGAGCTGAATGAAGTGATCTCCCATCTGTGTCTAGTCTCGCCGATGTAGAGGAGACCACAATGGGAGCACCGGACGCAGTCGGTGACCCCAGCAGATTCATAAGTGAAATGTTGCTTCATTTGGAAGGAGTGTTTTGGGCCCAGAATGGTGGTGAGGGAGGAGGTGTGGGCGCAAGTGGAGCATCTCCTGTGATCACAGGGGTAGGTGCCAAGGGGGCGATTGGTGGGAAAAGATGAGTGGATGGAGTCACGAAGGGAGTGGTTCTTGTGGTAAGTGGAGAGGGGAGGGGATCTGAAGATATCTCTGGTGGTGGAATCACATTGTAGGTTCCAGAAATTGAGAAGGAAATTTGCTAACCTCGCCTGGATCCCATAACCTTGTGAACCAGCCCCCCCGTGTGGCATCTTGTCAGAGGCTTAACCAAATCCAATCTACTGCCTGCCCACACCGATATGCTTTGTTTCCTTTTCGAAGAATTCAGTCACATTGGTCAGATAGACTCTACCCTCGACAAAGCCTTGTTGTCTGTCCCTGATTAGTCCAAGCTTTTTCAAATGATCATTGATTCTCTTTCTCAGAAATTTTTCCAGTATCTTCCCATTTACTGACAATAGTGGTCTATAGTTGCCTGGCTTTTACATGCTTCCTTTTTAAAAATGTGGCCACAATTGTTCTCCAGTCATCCAGTAGCTCATGTAACTACAAACACAGAACCTAGAACATTACAGCACCACTCAGGCCCTTCAGCCCACAATGTTGTGCCGACCTATGGAAACCTACTCCACACCATTCTAATTTTTCCCTACCTCACTCTCATAGCCCTCTATTTTTCTTACATCCAGGCCCCCGTATGTGTTTCCTTTTTTTGAATGTCTCTCAGCCAGAATTCCAACAATCTCTTCCCTTGAGACTGGAATAAACAGCTCCTAGTCCTGGAGATTAATCCATCTTTAAGCCTTAACGAACTTCTTCTTCTACAGAGACTGTCCTACACTTTCACCTATCTCCTCACCGATCCCTTCACCGAATTCTCCAAGTCTGTTTCCTGTGCAACTACCAATGAAGAGTATTAATTTAGAACCTCACATAAACTGTCAGATATCTCACACAGATTTTCCATTGTCTCAAACAGACCCCTGATTTTCCAATAGGGAAAATTGCAGAAACAATATAGTATGATAGATTAGATAGATAGATAAATAGATAGATAGATAAATAGACTGATGGATAGATAGATGGATAGATGGATGGATGGATGGATGGATGGATGGATGGACAGGTGGATGGATAGATGGATGGATAGATGGATGGATGGATAGATAGATAGATAGATAGATAGATAGATAGATAGGTAGGTAGGTAGATAGATAGATAGATAGATAGATAGATAGATAGATAGATAGATAGATAGATAGATAGATAGATAAGAAAATAAAATAAACTGTATTAGAAAAGGGAATAAAGGTACCAGCACCTTTAAATAAAGAACAGTTTCTTTCCAACAGCTATCAGGCTCTTGAACCATCCATTTTTACCCTAATCATAGACTGCTCCGGCACCACAAAAGGATGTCTACATGATTGCAGTGCCATTTCATTTTCTTGCCCTATGAATTTTGTATTAATTTTATATTTTTCTTTTAAGATATTTTTATTAATATTTAAAGTACAAACAATTGAACAATACAATTATACAATGTGCAACATAATTGAAATAAAAGGAAAAAAAGATTTTTTTCCAAATATGAGCACATTTCAAAAATCCAGACTACATTGGTAATTGTATATCAAAGCATAACATAAAAAAGCTCAACCCAAAGAGTAAAAAAAGAAAAGATGAAAGTTATAAAATTTCTTTTTATATAAAAAAATATTTATTTTTAATTTAATTTAATGAAGCTGTTTTTCTCATGAAGTTCCTGTTTGGCTGCGTGTCGGAATTCTCATACAATGTCCATGACAATAACATTATTATTATAATTATTTTATCAGCAAAGCTGTGAAATGCAGTTCTGAAATGCAGAACTAAAACTAAAATTTGAACATTAGAAATTCCCAGATGATCAGGCAGTGGATGTGGACAGGTAATATTATAGATTGGTAACTTTATAACAGAAATTAAACTATTGAATTCTCTATTGTCTCAAAGACTGCAGAGTGCCCTGGAATATCAGGTGCTGTTTCATAAGGTTTCATTGGTCTCATGTGGAGAAGAGACAGGTCAGAGTGGTTATATAATGGGGAATTAAAGTGAGCTCCAACTTGAAGAGCAGAGAAATGGAACTAGATCAATAAAACAATCCACTGACAGGCTTTTGCTTTATAGGTACATCATGAGCAATCAATGCAGCAAGAGAGTCTGGAAGAAGTACAGGCGAATCATTGCTTTGTTTCTAATGGGTCCCTAGACAGTGCGAAGCGATGGTGTTCCATGTCTTGTAGTGGCATGGGTGGAGATAGAAGAACAGACCAGGAAGTCATGGGGGGTTAACGTAAGAGTAGAAATGTTAAATTTAAAATTTTAATTAAATTTAAATTGAAATTTTTAAATTTAGACATACAGGCCATTTCAGCCCATGCTGCCCAATTTACACCTAATTAACTTACACCCCCAGTATGTTTTTGAATGGTGGGAGGAAACTGGTGCCTCTGTGGAAAACCCACACAGCCATGGGGAGAACGTAGAAACTCCTTACAGACAGTGCAGGATTCGAACCATGGTCCCAATTGCTGGCGCTGTGAAGGTGTTGCACTAACCGCTATGCTAACTGCTCTGATTGGAAGGGGAGGGAATAGGAGAGTGTGGTGGGCAGTAGAATTCCCTTGATGGTGGTCAAAATTCCAAAGGAAGATCCTTCAGAAGCTGAACCTGGTGGGGTGAAATGTGAAGGCAATGAGAACTTTGATTGTGAGGAAATTGGGTGTGGTCAGGAGAGTGGCACATCACTGAGGCACCACTAAGGGCTCAATCATCTATGGTTGACATTGCAAATACATAATTTCATCATCAGAGCAGATACAGCCCCAAACCCTGGTCCAGATCGCTAGTGCTGTAAAGGTGTTGCGTTAACCATGCCGCCCCATTCGTCAGGGTTAGCAAGAGACAGACAGATACCTGAATGAAAGAGAGAGTTGAAGGAGGAACACAAGATGGCAGGTGGTAGGTGAATACAGGTAGGAGTGGGGAACAAAGGAAAAAATTAATAAGCTAGGAGATGATTGGAGGAAGGGGCAGAGGGTTGAGGAAGATGCACTTTGATACAATGAAATGGTTGGTCCAGGAATCAAAACATAAGAAATGGGACCAGGAGTTGGCCATCCAGTCTGTCGATCCTGCTCCACCATTCAATGGTTGATCTGATGATCAGCTCATCTCTACCAAACTGTGTTTTCCCCATATTGCTAATTCCCCCACTATGTAAAAATCTACCCACCCTTATCTTAAATATATTCACTGAGGTCACCTCCACTGCTTCCATGGGAAGAGAATTCCACAGATTCCTTATCCTCTGGGAAAAGCAGTTCCTCCTCATCACCGTCCTAAATCTACTGCCCGGAATCTTGATGCTATGCCCCCTAGTTCTGGTCTCCTCCACCAATGGGAATAACTTACCTACTTCTATCTTATCTATGCCTTTTATTCCCCTCTCATTCATCTAAATTCCAGTGAGTACAGTCCCAGATGACTCAATCTCTCTTCGTAGGCCAACCCCCTCATCTCTGGAATCAACCTGATGAACCTCCTCTGCCCACCTCCAAAGCCCAGTGCATCCTTCTTCAAGTAAGGAGACAGGAACTATACGCAATGCTCCAGATGTGGCCTCACCAGTACCTTGTACAGTTACAGAATAACCTCCCTTCTCCTAAAATCAATCCTTCCAGCAATGAAGGCCAACATTCCATTTATCTTCTTGATTACCTGCTGCACCTGCAAACCAACCTTTTGCAATTCATGGATTGGAGTAAAATATCAGCCAATAGCATGTTAAATAGAAGAAATCAAATGGCATGCAAGCAGGAACTCAGGATGACCCAATGGACCGAGAACAGGCACTCTGCAAACTTGTCACCTTGTCTGTGGTTGATCACATTGTGGCCACCTCTTGGGTACCAAGTGCAGTTGATAAGATTGGACTTCCCAATTTATGTCAGTCAGAAAGTTTGCTTTAACCCTTGGTTTGGTGTTCAGCCTGTGGTCATCTCTGCATTGGTCCCTGTCTTCACATGTTCAATACAACAAATCAGAAAAGCATCAACATCTTAAAACAAAATATAACAGGTCATAGGGATTTGACAATGAATGGTATGGAATTCGTAGCACAGCAGCCAGAGAAGTAAACTCAGGAGGATCAACAATTTTTTTTTCAAAAGGTTTGCTTTCTGAAATAAAATGGAAGAAGGTTTTCAAAACTTGCAGAGGGATCTGGACCAGCTGGAAAAATAGTCTAAAAGATGGAACTTCATGCAGACAAGTCCGAGGTGGTGCATTTTGGAAGGACAAGCCGAGAAAAGATATACACGGTGAATGGTCGGGCACTGAGGAGTGCAGTGGAACAGAGGGATCTGGGAATACAGATACATAATTCCCTAAAAATTGTGTCACATTTAGACAAGGTTGAAAAGAAAGCTTTCAGCATCTTGGACTTCATAAATTAAAGTACTGAGTACAAGAGTTGGGATGTTATGGTAAAGTTGTATAAGACATTGGTGAGGGCAAATTTGGGGTATTATGTGCAGTTTTGGTCACCTAACTACAGCAAAGATATCAATAAGATTGAAAGAGTATAGAGAAGATTTATTAAGATTTACTAGGATTTACCAGGAACTGAGTTATAGGGAAAGGGTAGACAGGCTAGGACTTTATTCTCTGGAGTGTAGAAGAATGAGGGGAGATTTGATAGTGGTATTTAAAATTATAAGGGGGTAGATAAAGTAAATGTATGTAGGCTTTTTCCTCTGAATGTAGATGAAATCCAAACCAGGGACATGGGTCAAGGGTGAAAGGGGAAAGGTTTAGAGGGAACATGAGAGGGAACTTCTTCACACAGAGTAGTGGGAGTGTGTAATGAGATGCCAGTGGAAGTGGTGATTGTCAGCTCAATGTTGACATTTAAGAAGAATTTCTACATGGATAGGAGGGGTATGGAGGGCTATGGACTGGTCAGTGGGATTAGACAAAAAATGGTTTGGCACAGACTAGAAGAGTGGAAGGGGCTTGTTTTTGCACTGTAGTGTTCTATAGTTCTATGATTACGATAGACGACTTCAAGCTGAATATAAAGATAATTTCAGATTTGCTGTACTATGTAGGAAGTGGGAGAAATATTAACTTTTATTGAATTTAACATATTTAATCACATAATGATGCTGACATCGTGTTAGTTCAACTGACCTAAAAATGTTTTGCTGCTTATTTTCCTTTGTACTCAGCATCTGATGCCTCTCGTGTCAGAGTCCAACAATTGTCAGCCAGCATTGATGGATTCCAGTTGCCCTGATACCGCTTTTCCAAGGTCGCAATGTCCTGGTGAAACCTTTCATCATGTTTGGCACTGACTGCGCCAAGATCGGCCGGGAAGAAGTCAAAGTGCGAATGAAGAAAATGAATTTTCAATGATATGTTGCACCTCATGGTCTTGTATGCTTGAAGTAGACTTAAAATATGTCAGGAAATCATAAAAATAGGTTATATCTAAACAATTGTATGTGACAGGAAAATTTTAAGGTGATTTTCGTGATCAGCAGCCCTGACTGCATAAAGTACACCCTAAAGAGTTCAGGAAGCAAAATCTTTGTTTTCCAGTGTTATTCAGACTGGAAGCTGCCAGGGAGCAAGACATGAAAGACTTTAGTAATCGGAGGCACTTCAAAAGGCCAAAGACCCTTTGCTCCCCAAAGTTCCTGTACAATTTTCAAACAATTTCTCAGTTATATGGCAGAGGCTATTTGACTGAGGGGTGGAATAGTGTAATTTTATTCTACATAATTCAGCTCCAAGGTTTAAAAAACTAGCCATACAAATACATTGTCTCATGGAGAATCTTGTTACCCAGATATTATTCTATAAATACTCAAGCTAGTGGAGTTATTACAATTGGTTGGAGAAAACTTATTTTCTTAGAAAAGTGGATGATGTGGTCAAAGTTTTGCAACAATTGTGAGATTGTTATGCTTCTGTTTTTATTTAGCAACTGAAGTCAAGAATACTATACCAAAAGGAAAAGCAATAACGCACTGCACTAGTCATTTGAGTTTGTGGTGCAACAACTATGTATGTATGTGCTGTATGGGCTGGCCCACCCCTGAACCTCCCAGATATTCCCATAAAGGTTGTTATGCCTAAACCCCTCTCTCAGCACCTGCCTTGGAACCGGGCCAGCTACATGCAAGCTGTGTTGACACTTAAAGGTGAATAAAGCCTATTAATCATGATTCTCTGATGATTGTGGTTGATTGAGTTACAGGGAAAGGTTGAGCAGGCTGGGGATTTATTCCCTGGAGCATAGAAGGTTGAGGGGTGATTTGATAGAGGTATTCAAAATTATAAGGGGGACAGATAGAGTCAATGTGGATAGGCTTTTTCAACTGAGAGAGGGGGAGATTCAAACCAGTGGGCATGGATTGAGAGTAAAAGGGGAAAAGTTTACAGGAAACAAGGGGGAATTTCTTCACGCGGAGGGTGGTTGGGGTGTGGAATGAATTTCCAGCAGTGATGGTAGAATTGAGATCGATGTTAATATTCAAGGAAAGGTTGGAAAGGTACGGGAGAGGTGTGGAAGGTTACGGGCCAAATGTGGGTCAGTGGGACTAGGTAGGAGAAGATGTTCAGCACAGAAATGAAAGGCCAAACTGGCCTGTTTCTGTTCTGTAAGTGATTATATGATTATATATGATTGGTAGTACAGAGTTAGTAAAAGAGTGGTGGTGGAGAAGGTCATAAGTGATGCACCTCCTGATCATAAACATTGTTCCTCCATGGCAAAAGTCAATTCATTCTCAAAGGCAAAAATTTGATAGAAGGCTGGTTTCAGGCATTCATCAGTGGAGAAGTATTGAAAGGAGCCAATTGGCTTAATTAGTTGGAGAGAACTTAGAGAGCGTATCTTTATTGGAAATTCCAGTGAGGCTATGTGGGTAGAACTTATAAATAAGTAGGGGATGACATTGTATTGTCAGAAGATCACAGATAGCTATAATAGGGATGGAGGTGATATTGGCTTGAGCTACCATTGAGCAATTTGTATACACAGGGCGGAATTTATTAAATGTGCACTAGAATGTTTCCTTCAGCAGTATATAGAGGGCCTTACTCAAAGGGGCGCCATATCAAATCTATATTCTAGATGATGGATGATTGGTGTGTCAGTGGGGATTATTTTGGCATGAATGATCATAGTTTTACAGATATCAGGCCCTTAGATCCTTGAATGCAGTGACACAGGTAGACAGTGTGGTGAACAGGGCTATAGCTCCATGTCTCTGGCTCAAAGACATCATTGTTTGTAAGAATTAGTTTTATTTGACGATGTTTTAGAAGAGGTTTCAGTTCCACTCTACTTTCTGCTGAAAGTCGTCACAACTGTACAATTCCAATGATTTCCTTTTAGTTTCCCATTAGTAGTTTCACAATCACCTAATAATCAACTCCACTTCCACTGAGACTTAGGGCTGGTAAGTCAGTCTCGGAGGTGC